>NW_027553396.1:0-175326 GCF_045843805.1 Urocitellus parryii
TCTAGGTTAAACCGTTCCTTTGCAGTAACCGTTTTCATGTTTAGGTTTCACTCTGTTTTCTCCTATATGGATACATGTAGTTGGAACTCTAAATCAAACACGGTTTGTGCTATCTCTTTGAAACTTGGCACAATAATGTAGTTCCAAGTTCTATCGCTATGGTTTGTGTCCTATTGAAGTAGCCCCAAGCAGAGACTGACGAGAATCACTTTCATTGAAAGGGGTTCCCGAGCTTCCAAAAAACTACGAGTTTCCCGAAATCTCAGCAAACATTTTTTCACCCAATCTTGATGATACTAACAGGTAACGACCAGTACTCCAATCCCACTTGGCTCACCAAATTTCGTTCTTCTAGGTTAAACCGTTCCTTTGCAGTAACCGTTTTCATGTTTAGGTTTTACTCTGTTTTCTCCTATATGAATACATGTAGTTGGAACTCTAAATCAAACACGGTTTGTGCTAGCTCTTTGAAACTTGGCACAATAATGCATTTCCAAGTTCTGTCGCTATGGTTTGTGTCCTATTGAAGTAGCCCCAAGCAGAGACTGACGAGAATCACTTTCATTGAAAGGGGTTGCCAAGCTTCCAAATAACTACGAGTTTCCTGAAATCTCAGCAAACTTTTTTTCACCCAAACTTTTGATACTTTCAGGTAATGGTCAGTACACCAATCCCACTTGGCTCACCAAATTTCATTCTTCTAGGTTAAACCGTTCCTTTGCAGTAACCGTTTTCATGTTTAGGTTTCACTCTGTTTTCTCCTATATGGATACATGTAGTTGGAACTCTAAATCAAACACGGTTTGTGCTAGCTCTTTGAAACGTGGCACAATAATGTAGTTCCAAGTTCTATCGCTATGGTTTGTGTCCTATTGAAGTAGCCCCAAGCAGAGACTGACGAGAATCATTTTCATTGAAAGGCGTTGCCAAGCTTCCAAAAAAACTACGAGTTTCCTGAAATCTCAGCAAACATTTTTCACCCAATCTTGATGATACTTGCAGGTAATGATCAGTACACCAATCCCACTTGGCTCACCAAATTTCGTTCTTCTAGGTTAAACCGTTACTTGGCAGTAATGGTTTTCATGTTTAGGTTTCACTCTAGTTTCTCCTATATGGATACATGTAGTTGGAACTCTAAATCAAACACGGTTTGTGCTATCTCTTTGAAACTTGGCACAATAATGTAGTTCCAAGTTCTATCGCTATGGTTTGTGTCCTATTGAAGTAGCCCCAAGCAGAGACTGACGAGAATCACTTTCATTGAAAGGGGTTGCCAAGCTTCCAAAATCTACGAGTTTCCGGAAATCTCAGCAAACATTTTTTCACCCAATCTTGATGATACTTCCATTTAATGATCAGTACACCAATCCCACTTGGCTCACCAAATTTCGTTCTTCTAGGTTAAAACGTTCCTTTGCAGGAACCGTTTTCATGTTTAGGTTTCACTCTGTTTTCTCCTATATGGATACATGTAGTTGGAACTCTAAATCAAACACGGTTTGTGCGAGCTCTTTGAAACTTGGCACAATAAGGTAGTTCTAAGTTCTATCGCTATGGTTTGTGTCCTATTGAAGTAGCCCCAAGCAGAGACTGACGAGAATCACTTTCATTGAAAGGGGTTGCCAAGCTTCCAAACAACTACGAGTTTCCCGAAATCTCAGCAAACATTTTTTCACCCAATCTTGATGATACTAACAGGTAACGACCAGTACACCAATCCCACTTGGCTCACCAAATTTCGTTCTTCAATGTTAAACCGTTCCTTTGCAGTAATGGTTTTCATGTTTAGGTTTCACTCTGGTTTCTCCTATTTGGATACATGTAGATGTAACTCTAAATCAAACACGGTTGTGCTAGCTCTTTGAAAGTTGGCACAATAATGTAGTTCTAAGTTCGATCGCTATGGTTTGTGTCCTATTGAAGTAGCCCCAAGCAGAGACTGACGAGAATCACTTTCATTGAAAGGGGTTGCCAAGCTTCCAAAAAACTACGAGTTTCCGGAAATCTCAGCAAACATTTTTTCACCCAATCTTGATGATACAAACAGGTAACGACCAGTACACCAATCCCACTTGGATCACCAAATTTCGTTCTTCTAGGTTAAACCGTTCCTTTGCAGTAACCGTTTTCATGTTTAGGTTTCACTCTGTTTTCTCCTATATGGATACATGTAGTTGGAACTCTAAATCAAACACGGTTTGTGCTATCTCTTTGAAACTTGGCACAATATTGTAGTTCCAAGTTCTATCGCTATGATTTGTGTCCTATTGAAGTAGCCCCAAGCAGAGACTGACGAGAATCACTTTCATTGAAAGAGGTTGCCAAGCTTCCAAAAAACTACGAGTTTCCCGAAATCTCAGCAAACATTTTTTCACCCAATCTTGATGATACTAACAGGTAACGACCAGTACACCAATCCCACTTGGCTCACCAAATTTCGTTCTTCTAGGTTAAACCGTTCCTTTGCAGTAACCGTTTTCATGTTTAGGTTTTACTCTGTTTTCTCCTATTTGGATACATGTAGTTGGAACTCTATATCAAACACGGTTTGTGCTAGCTCTTTGAAACTTGGCACAATAATGCATTTCCAAGTTCTGTCGCTATGGTTTGTGTCCTATTGAAGTAGCCCCAAGCAGAGACTGACGAGAATCACTTTCATTTAAAGGGGTTGCCAAGCTTCCAAACTACTACGAGTTTCCTGAAATCTCAGGAAACTTTTTTTCACCCAAACTTTTGATACTTGCAGGTAATGGTCAGTACACAAACCCCACGTGGCTCACCAAATTTCGTTCTTCTAGGTTCAACCTTTCCTTTGCAGTAACCGTTTTCATGATTAGGTTTCACTCTGTTTTCTCCTATATGGATACATGTAGTTGGAACTCTAAATCAAACACGGTTTGTGCTAGCTCTTTGAAACTTGGCACAATAATGTAGTTCCAAGTTCTATCGCTATGGTTTGTGTCCTATTGAAGTAGCCCCAAGCAGAGACTGACGAGAATCACTTTCATTGAAAGGGGTTGCCAAGCTTCCAAAAAACTACGAGTTTCCGGAAATCTCAGCAAACATTTTTTCACCCAATCTTGATGATACTTCCAATTAATGATCAGTACACCAATCCCACTTGGCTCACCAAATCTCGTTCTTCTAGGTTACACCGTTCCTTTGCAGGAACCGTTTTCATGTTTAGGTTTCACTCTGTTTTCTCCTATATGGATACATGTAGTTGGAACTCTAAATCAAACACGGTTTGTGCTATCTCTTTGAAACTTGGCACAATAATGTATTTCCAAGTTCTATCGCTATGGTTTGTGTCCTATTGAAGTCGCCCCAAGCAGAGACTGACGAGAATCACTTTCATTGAAAGGGGTTGCCAAGCTTCCAAAAAACTACAAGTTTCCGGAAATCTCAGCAAACATTTTTTCACCCAATCTTGATGATACAAACAGGTAACGACAAGTTCACCAATCCCACTTGTATCACCAAATTTCGTTCTTCTAGGTTAAACCGTTCCTTTGCAGTAACCATTTTCATGTTTAGGTTTCACTCTGTTTTCTCCTATATGGATACATGTAGTTGGAACTCTAAATCAAACACGGTTTGTACTATCTCTTTGAAACTTGGTACAATAATGTAGTTCCAAGTTCTATCGCTATGGTTTGTGTCCTATTGAAGTAGCCCAAAGCACAGACTGACGAGAATCACTTTCATTGAAAGGGGTTGCCAAGCTTCCAAAAAACGACGAGTTTCCGGAAATCTCAGCAAACATTTTTTCACCCAATCTTGATGATACAAACAGGTAACGACCAGTACACCAACCCCACTTGGATCACCAAATTTCGTTCTTCTAGGTTAAACCGTTCCTTTGCAGTAACCGTTTTCATGTTTAGGTTTCACTCTGTTTTCTCCTATATGGATACATGTAGTTGGAACTCTAAATCAAACACGGTTTGTGCTAGCTCTTTGAAACTTGGCACAATAATGTAGTTCCAAGTTCTATCGCTATGGTTTGTGTCCTATTGAAGTAGCCCCAAGCAGAGACTGACGAGAATCACTTTCATTGAAAGGGGTTCCCGAACTTCCAAAAAACTACGAGTTTCCCGAAATCTCAGCAAAGATTTTTTCACCCAATCTTGATGATACTAACAGGTAACGACCAGTACACCAATCCCATTGGCTCACCAAATTTTGTTCTTCTAGGTTAAACCTTTCCTTTGCAGTAACCGTTTTCATGTTTAGGTTTTACTCTGTTTTCTCCTATTTGGATACATGTAGTTGGAACTCTATATCAAACACGGTTTGTGCTAGCTCTTTGAAACTTGGCACAATAGTGCTTTTCCAAGTTCTGTCGCTATGGTTTGTGTCCTATTGAAGTAGCCCCAAGCAGAGACTGACGAGAATCACTTTCATTTAAAGGGGTTGCCAAGCTTCCAAACTACTACGAGTTTCCTGAAATCTCAGGAAACTTTTTTTCACCTAAATTTTTGATACTTGCAGGTAATGGTCAGTACACAAACCCCACGTGGCTCACCAAATTTCGATCTTCTAGGTTCAACCTTTCCTTTGCAGTAACCGTTTTCATGTTTAGGTTTTACTCTGTTTTCTCCTATTTGGATACATGTAGTTGGAACTCTATATCAAACACGGTTTGTGCTAGCTCTTTGAAACTTGGCACAATAATGCATTTCCAAGTTCTGTCGCTATGGTTTGTGTCCTATTGAAGTAGCCCCAAGCAGAGACTGACGAGAATCACTTTCATTGAAAGGGTTGCCAAGCTTCCAAAATCTACGAGTTTCCGGAAATCTCAGCAAACATTTTTTCACCCAATCTTGATGATACTTCCATTTAATGATCAGTACACCAATCCCACTTGGCTCACCAAATTTCGTTCTTCTTGGTTAAACATTTCCTTTGCAGGAACCGTTTTCATGTTTAGGTTTCACTCTGTTTTCTCCTATATGGATACATGTAGTTGGAACTCTAAATCAAACACGGTTTGTGCTATCTCTTTGAAACTTGGCACAGTAATGTATTTCCAAGTTCTATCGCTATGGTTTGTGTCCTATTGAAGTCGCCCCAAGCAGAGACTGACGAGAATCACTTTCATGGAAAGGGGTTGCCAAGCTTCCAAAAAACTACGAGTTTCCGGAAATCTCAGCAAACATTTTTTCACCCAATCTTGATGATACTAACAGGTAACGACCAGTACACCAATCCCACGTGTATCACCAAATTTCGTTCTTCTAGGTTAAACCGTTCCTTTGCAGTAACCGTTTTCATGTTTTGGTTTCACTCTGTTTTCTCCTATATGGATACATGTAGTTGGAACTCTAAATCAAACACGGTTTGTGCTATCTCTTTGAAACTTGGCACAATAATGTAGTTCCAAGTTCTATCGCTATGGTTTGTGTCCTATTGAAGTAGCCCCAAGCAGAGACTGACGAGAATCACTTTCATTGAAAGGGGTTGCCAAGCTTTCAAAAAACTACGAGTTTCCGGAAATCTCAGCAAACATTTTTTCACCCAATCTTGATGATACAAACAGATAACGACCAGTACACCAATCCCACTTGGATCACCAAATTTCGTTCTTCTAGGTTAAACCGTTCCTTTGCAGTAACCGTTTTCATGTTTAGGTTTCACTCTGTTTTCTCCTATATGGATACATGTAGTTGGAACTCTAAATCAAACACGGTTTGTGCTATCTCTTTGAAACGTGGCACAATAATGTAGTTCCAAGTTCTATCGCTATGGTTTGTGTCCTATTGAAGTAGCCCCAAGCAGAGACTGACGAGAATCACTTTCATTGAAAGGGGTTCCCGAGCTTCCAAAAAACTACGAGTTTCCCGAAATCTCAGGAAACATTTTTTCACCCAATCTTGATGATACAAACAGGTAACGACCAGTACACCAATCCCACTTGGATCACCAAATTTCGTTCTTCTAGGTTAAACCGTTCCTTTGCAGTAACCGTTTTCATGTTTAGGTTTCACTCTGGTTTCTCCTATATGGATACATGTAGTTGGAACTCTAAATCAAACACGGTTTGTGCTAGCTCTTTGAAACTTGGCACAATAATGCATTTCCAAGTTCTGTCGCTATGGTTTGTGTCCTATTGAAGTAGCCCCAAGCAGAGACTGACGAGAATCACTTTCATTTAAAGGGGTTGCCAAGCTTCCAAACTACTACGAGTTTCCTGAAATCTCAGGAAACTTTTTTTCACCCAAACTTTTGATACTTGCAGGTAATGGTCAGTACACAAACCCCACGTGGCTCACCAAATTTCGTTCTTCTAGGTTCAACCTTTCCTTTGCAGTAACCGTTTTCATGATTAGGTTTCACTCTGTTTTCTCCTATATGGATACATGTAGTTGGAACTCTAAATCAAACACGGTTTGTGCTAGCTCTTTGAAACTTGGCACAATAATGTAGTTCCAAGTTCTATCGCTATGGTTTGTGTCCTATTGAAGTAGCCCCAAGCAGAGACTGACGAGAATCACTTTCATTGAAAGGGGTTGCCAAGCTTCCAAAAAACTACGAGTTTCCGGAAATCTCAGCAAACATTTTTTCACCCAATCTTGATGATACTTCCAATTAATGATCAGTACACCAATCCCACTTGGCTCACCAAATCTCGTTCTTCTAGGTTACACCGTTCCTTTGCAGGAACCGTTTTCATGTTTAGGTTTCACTCTGTTTTCTCCTATATGGATACATGTAGTTGGAACTCTAAATCAAACACGGTTTGTGCTATCTCTTTGAAACTTGGCACAATAATGTATTTCCAAGTTCTATCGCTATGGTTTGTGTCCTATTGAAGTCGCCCCAAGCAGAGACTGACGAGAATCACTTTCATTGAAAGGGGTTGCCAAGCTTCCAAAAAACTACAAGTTTCCGGAAATCTCAGCAAACATTTTTTCACCCAATCTTGATGATACAAACAGGTAACGACAAGTTCACCAATCCCACTTGTATCACCAAATTTCGTTCTTCTAGGTTAAACCGTTCCTTTGCAGTAACCATTTTCATGTTTAGGTTTCACTCTGTTTTCTCCTATATGGATACATGTAGTTGGAACTCTAAATCAAACACGGTTTGTACTATCTCTTTGAAACTTGGTACAATAATGTAGTTCCAAGTTCTATCGCTATGGTTTGTGTCCTATTGAAGTAGCCCAAAGCACAGACTGACGAGAATCACTTTCATTGAAAGGGGTTGCCAAGCTTCCAAAAAACGACGAGTTTCCGGAAATCTCAGCAAACATTTTTTCACCCAATCTTGATGATACAAACAGGTAACGACCAGTACACCAACCCCACTTGGATCACCAAATTTCGTTCTTCTAGGTTAAACCGTTCCTTTGCAGTAACCGTTTTCATGTTTAGGTTTCACTCTGTTTTCTCCTATATGGATACATGTAGTTGGAACTCTAAATCAAACACGGTTTGTGCTAGCTCTTTGAAACTTGGCACAATAATGTAGTTCCAAGTTCTATCGCTATGGTTTGTGTCCTATTGAAGTAGCCCCAAGCAGAGACTGACGAGAATCACTTTCATTGAAAGGGGTTCCCGAACTTCCAAAAAACTACGAGTTTCCCGAAATCTCAGCAAAGATTTTTTCACCCAATCTTGATGATACTAACAGGTAACGACCAGTACACCAATCCCATTGGCTCACCAAATTTTGTTCTTCTAGGTTAAACCTTTCCTTTGCAGTAACCGTTTTCATGTTTAGGTTTTACTCTGTTTTCTCCTATTTGGATACATGTAGTTGGAACTCTATATCAAACACGGTTTGTGCTAGCTCTTTGAAACTTGGCACAATAGTGCTTTTCCAAGTTCTGTCGCTATGGTTTGTGTCCTATTGAAGTAGCCCCAAGCAGAGACTGACGAGAATCACTTTCATTTAAAGGGGTTGCCAAGCTTCCAAACTACTACGAGTTTCCTGAAATCTCAGGAAACTTTTTTTCACCTAAATTTTTGATACTTGCAGGTAATGGTCAGTACACAAACCCCACGTGGCTCACCAAATTTCGATCTTCTAGGTTCAACCTTTCCTTTGCAGTAACCGTTTTCATGTTTAGGTTTTACTCTGTTTTCTCCTATTTGGATACATGTAGTTGGAACTCTATATCAAACACGGTTTGTGCTAGCTCTTTGAAACTTGGCACAATAATGCATTTCCAAGTTCTGTCGCTATGGTTTGTGTCCTATTGAAGTAGCCCCAAGCAGAGACTGACGAGAATCACTTTCATTGAAAGGGGTTGCCAAGCTTCCAAAATCTACGAGTTTCCGGAAATCTCAGCAAACATTTTTTCACCCAATCTTGATGATACTTCCATTTAATGATCAGTACACCAATCCCACTTGGCTCACCAAATTTCGTTCTTCTTGGTTAAACATTTCCTTTGCAGGAACCGTTTTCATGTTTAGGTTTCACTCTGTTTTCTCCTATATGGATACATGTAGTTGGAACTCTAAATCAAACACGGTTTGTGCTATCTCTTTGAAACTTGGCACAGTAATGTATTTCCAAGTTCTATCGCTATGGTTTGTGTCCTATTGAAGTCGCCCCAAGCAGAGACTGACGAGAATCACTTTCATGGAAAGGGGTTGCCAAGCTTCCAAAAAACTACGAGTTTCCGGAAATCTCAGCAAACATTTTTTCACCCAATCTTGATGATACTAACAGGTAACGACCAGTACACCAATCCCACGTGTATCACCAAATTTCGTTCTTCTAGGTTAAACCGTTCCTTTGCAGTAACCGTTTTCATGTTTTGGTTTCACTCTGTTTTCTCCTATATGGATACATGTAGTTGGAACTCTAAATCAAACACGGTTTGTGCTATCTCTTTGAAACTTGGCACAATAATGTAGTTCCAAGTTCTATCGCTATGGTTTGTGTCCTATTGAAGTAGCCCCAAGCAGAGACTGACGAGAATCACTTTCATTGAAAGGGGTTGCCAAGCTTTCAAAAAACTACGAGTTTCCGGAAATCTCAGCAAACATTTTTTCACCCAATCTTGATGATACAAACAGATAACGACCAGTACACCAATCCCACTTGGATCACCAAATTTCGTTCTTCTAGGTTAAACCGTTCCTTTGCAGTAACCGTTTTCATGTTTAGGTTTCACTCTGTTTTCTCCTATATGGATACATGTAGTTGGAACTCTAAATCAAACACGGTTTGTGCTATCTCTTTGAAACGTGGCACAATAATGTAGTTCCAAGTTCTATCGCTATGGTTTGTGTCCTATTGAAGTAGCCCCAAGCAGAGACTGACGAGAATCACTTTCATTGAAAGGGGTTCCCGAGCTTCCAAAAAACTACGAGTTTCCCGAAATCTCAGGAAACATTTTTTCACCCAATCTTGATGATACAAACAGGTAACGACCAGTACACCAATCCCACTTGGATCACCAAATTTCGTTCTTCTAGGTTAAACCGTTCCTTTGCAGTAACCGTTTTCATGTTTAGGTTTCACTCTGGTTTCTCCTATATGGATACATGTAGTTGGAACTCTAAATCAAACACGGTTTGTGCTATCTCTTTGAAACTTGGCACAATAATGTAGTTCCAAGTTCTATCGCTATGGTTTGTGTCCTATTGAAGTAGCCCCAAGCAGAGACTGACGAGAATCACTTTCATTGAAACGGGTTGCCAAGCTTCCAATAAACTACGAGTTTCCTGAAATCTCAGCAAATATTTTTTCACCCAATCCTGATGATTCTTGCAGGTAATGATAGTACACCAATCCCACTTGGCTCACCAAATTTCGTTCTTCTAGGTTAAACCGTTCCTTTGCAGTAACCGTTTTCATGTTTAGGTTTCACTCTGTTTTCTCCTATATGGATACATGTAGTTGGAACTCTATATCAAACACGGTTTGTGCTAGCTCTTTGAAACTTGGCACAATAATGTAGTTCCAAGTTCTATCGCTATGGTTTGTGTCTTATTGAAGTAGCCTCAAACAGAGACTGACGAGAATCACTTTCATTGAAAGGGGTTGCCAAGCTTCCCAAAACTACGAGTTTCCTGAAATCTCACCAAAATTTTTTCACCCAAACTTTTGATACTTGCAGGTAATGGTCAGTACACAAACCCCACGTGGCTCACCAAATTTCATTCTTCTAGGTTCAACCTTTCCTTTGCAGTCACCGTTTTCATCATTAGGTTTCACTCTCTTTTCTCCTATATGGATACATGTAGTTGGAACTCTAAATCAAACACGGTTTGTGCTATCTCTTTGAAACTTGGCACAATAATGTAGTTCCAAGTTCTATCGCTATGGTTTGTGTCCTATTGAAGTAGCCCCAAGCAGAGACTGACGAGAATCACTTTCATTGAAAGGGGTTGCCAAGCTTCCAAAAAACTACGAGTTTCCCGAAATCTCAGCAAACAGTTTTTCACCCAATCTTGATGATACTAATAGGTAACGACCAGTACACCAATCCCACTTGGCTCACCAAATTGCGTTCTTCTAGGTTAAACCGTTACTTGGCAGTAATGGTTTTCATGTTTAGGTTTCACTCTGTTTTCTCCTATATGGATACATGTAGTTGGAACTCTAAATCAAACACGGTTTGTGCTATCTCTTTGAAATTTGGCACAATAATGTAGTTCCAAGTTCTATCGCTATGGTTTGTGTCCTATTGAAGTAGCCCCAAGCAGAGACTGACGAGAATCACTTTCATTGAAAGGGGTTGCCAAGCTTCCAAAATCTACGAGTTTCCGGAAATCTCAGCAAACATTTTTTCACCCAATCTTGATGATACTTCCATTTAATGATCAGTACACCAATCCCACTTGGCTCACCAAATTTCGTTCTTCTAGGTTAAAACGTTCCTTTGCAGGAACCATTTTCATGTTTAGGTTTCACTCGGTTTTCTCCTATATGGATACATGTAGTTGGAACTCTAAATCAAACACGGTTTGTGCTATCTCTTTGAAACTCGGCACAATAATGTATTTCCAAGTTCTATCGCTATGGTTTGTGTCCTATTGAAGTCGCCCCAAGCAGAGACTGACGAGAATCACTTTCATTGAAAGGGGTTGCCAAGCTTCCAAAAAACGACGAGTTTCCGGAAATCTCAGCAAACATTTTTTCACCCAATCTTGATGATACAAACAGGTAACGACAAGTACACCAATCCCACTTGGATCACCAAATTTCGTTCTTCTAGGTTAAACCGTTCCTTTGCAGTAACCGTTTTCATGTTTAGGTTTCACTCTGTTTTCTCCTATATGGATACATGTAGATGGAACTCTAAATCAAACACGGTTTGTGCTATCTCTTTGAAACTTGGCACAATATTGTAGTTCCAAGTTCTATCGCTATGATTTGTGTCCTATTGAAGTAGCCCCAAGCAGAGACTGACGAGAATCACTTTAATTGAAAGGGGTTGCCAAGCTTCCAAAAAACTACGAGTTTCCCGAAATCTCAGCAAACATTTTTTCACCCAATCTTGATGATACTAACAGGTAACGACCAGTACACCAATCCCACTTGGCTCACCAAATTTCGTTCTTCTAGGTTCAACCTTTCCTTTGCAGTAACCGTTTTCATCATTGGGTTTCACTCTGTTTTCTCCTATATGGATACACGTAGTTGGAACTCTAAATCAAACACGGTTTGTGCTATCTCTTTGAAATTTGGCACAATAATGTAGTTCCAAGTTCTATCGCTATGGTTTGTGTCCTATTGAAGTAGCCCCAAGCAGAGACTGACGAGAATCACTTTCATTGAAAGGGGTTGCCAAGCTTCCAAAATCTACGAGTTTCCGGAAATCTCAGCAAACATTTTTTCACCCAATCTTGATGATACTTCCATTTAATGATCAGTACACCAATCCCACTTGGCTCACCAAATTTCGTTCTTCTAGGTTAAACCGTTCCTTTGCAGTAACCGTTTTCATGTTTAGGTTTCACTCTGTTTTCTCCTATATGGATACATGTAGTTGGAACTCTAAATCAAACACGGTTTGTGCTATCTCTTTGAAACTCGGCACAATAATGTACTTCCAAGTTCTATCGCTATGGTTTATGTCCTATTGACGTCGCCCCAAGCAGAGACTGACGAGAATCACTTTCATTGAAAGGGGTTGCCAAGCTTCCAAAAAACTACGAGTTTCCGGAAATCTCAGCAAACATTTTTTCACCCAATCTTGATGATACAAACAGGTAACGACCAGTACACCAATCCCACTTGGATCACCAAATTTCGTTCTTCTAGGTTAAACCGTTCCTTTGCAGTAACCGCTTTCATGTTTAGGTTTCACTCTGTTTTCTCCTATATGGATACATGTAGTTGGAACTCTAAAGCAAACACGGTTTGTGCTATCTCTTTGAAACTTGGCACAATAATGTAGTTCCAAGTTCTATCGCTATGGTTTGTGTCCTATTGAAGTAGCCCCAAGCAGAGACTGACGAGAATCACTTTCATTGAAAGGGGTTCCCAAGCTTCCAAAAAACTACGAGTTTCCCGAAATCTCAGCAAACATTTTTTCACCCAATCTTGATGATACAAACAGGTAACGACCAGTACACCAATCCCACTTGGCTCACCAAATTTCGTTCTTCTAGGTTAAACCGTTCATTTGCAGTAACCGTTTTCATGTTTAGGTTTTACTCTGTTTTCTCCTATATGGATACATGTAGTTGGAACTCTAAATCAAACACGGTTTGTACTAGCTCTTTGAAACTTGGCACAATAATGCATTTCCAAGTTCTGTCGCTATGGTTTGTGTCCTATTGAAGTAGCCCCAAGCAGAGACTGACGAGAATCACTTTCATTGAAAGGGGTTACCAAGCTTCCAAACAACTACGAGTTTCCTGAAATCTCAGCAAACTTTTTTTCACCCAAACTTTTGATACTTGCAGGTAATGGTCAGTACACCAATCCCACTTGTCTCACCAAATTTCGTTCTTCTAGGTTAAACCGTTCCTTTGCAGTAACCGTTTTCATGTTTAGGTTTCACTCTGTTTTCTCCTATATGGATACATGTAGTTGGAACACTAAATCAAACACAGTTTGTGCTAGCTCTTTGAAACTTGGCACAATAATGTAGTTCCAAGTTCTATCGCTATGGTTTGTGTCCTATTGAAGTAGCCCCAAGCAGAGACTGACGAGAATCACTTTCAATGAAAGGAGTTGCCAAGCTTCCAAAAAACTACGAGTTTCCTGAAATCTCAGCAAACATTTTTCACCCAATCTTGATGATACTTGCAGGTAATGATCAGTACACCAATCCCACTTGGCTCACCAAATTGCATTCTTCTAGGTTAAACCGTTCCTTTGCAGGAACCGTTTTCATGTTTAGGTTTCACTCTGTTTTCTCCTATATGGATACATGTAGTTGGAACTCTAAATCAAACACGGTTTGTGCTAGCTCTTTGAAACTTGGCACAATAATGTAGTTCCAAGTTCTATCGCTATGGTTTGTGTCCTATTGAAGTAGCCCAAAGCAGAGACTGACTAGAATCACTTTCATTGAAAGGGGTTGCCAAGCTTCCAAAAAACTACGAGTTTCCTGAAATCTCAGCAAATATTTTTTCACCCAATTCTGATGATACTTGCAGGTAATGATGAGTAAACCAATCCCACTTGGCTCACCACATTTCGTTCTTCTAGGTTAAACCGTTACTTTGCAGGAACCGTTTTCATGTTTAGGTTTCACTCTGTTTTCTCCTATATGGATACATGTAGTTGGAACTCTAAATCAAACACGGTTTGTGCTAGCTCTTTGAAACTTGGCACAATAATGTAGTTCTAAGTTCGATCGCTATGGTTTGTGTCCTATTGAAGTAGCCCCAAGCAGAGACTGACGAGAATCACTTTCATTGAAAGGGGTTGCCAAGCTTCCAAAAAATTACGAGTTTCCGGAAATCTCAGCAAACATTTTTTCAACCAATCTTGATGATTCTAACAGGTAACGACCAGTACACCAATCCCACTTGGCTCACCAAATTTTGTTCTTCTAGGTTAAACCGTTCCTTTGCAGTAACCGTTTTCATGTTTAGGTTTTACTCTGTTTTCTCCTATATGGATACATGTAGTTGGAACTCTAAATCAAACACGGTTTGTGTTAGCTCTTTGAAACTTGGCACAATAATGTAGTTCCAAGTTCTATCGCTACGGTTTGTGTCCTATTGAAGTAGCCCCAAGCAGAGACTGACGAGAATCACTTTCATTGAAACGGGTTGCCAAGCTTCCAATAAACTACGAGTTTCCTGAAATCTCAGCAAATATTTTTTCACCCAATCCTGATGATATTTGCAGGTAATGATCAGTACACCAATCCCACTTGGCTCACCAAATTTCGTTCTTCTAGGTTAAACCGTTCCTTTGCAGTAACCGTTTTCATGTTTAGGTTTCACTCTGTTTTCTCCTATATGGATACATGTAGTTGGAAAACTAAATCAAACACGGTTTGTGCTAGCTCTTTGAAACTTGGCACAATAATGTATTTCCAAGTTCTATCGCTATGGTTTGTGTCCTATTGAAGTAGCGCCAAGCAGAGACTGACGAGAATCACTTTCATTGAAAGGGGTTGCCAAGCTTCCAAATAACTACGAGTTTCCTGAAATCTCAGCAAACTTTTTTTCACCCAAACTTTTGATACTTTCAAGTAATGGTCAGTACACCAATCCCACTTGGCTCACCAAATTGCGTTCTTCTAGGTTAAACCGTTACTTGGCAGTAATGGTTTTCATGTTTAGGTTTCACTCTGGTTTCTCCTATATGGATACATGTAGTTGGAAATCTAAATCAAACACGGTTGGTGCTATCTCTTTGAAACTCCGCACAATAATGTATTTCCAAGTTCTATCGCTATGGTTTGTGTCCTATTGAAGTAGCCCCAAGCAGAGACTGACGAGAATCACTTTCATTGAAAGGGGTTGCCAAGCTTCCAAAATCTAAGAGTTTCCAGAAATCTCAGCAAACATTTTTTCACCCAATCTTGATGATACTTCCATTTAATGATCAGTCCACCAATCCCACTTGGCTCACCAAATTTCGTTCTTCTAGGTTAAACCGTTCCTTTGCAGTAACCGTTTTCATGTTTAGGATTCACTCTGTTTTCTCCTATATGGATACATGTAGTTGGAACTCTAAATCAAACACGGTTTGTGCTATCTCTTTGAAACTTGGCACAATAATGTAGTTCCAAGTTCTATCGCTATGGTTTGTGTCCTATTGAAGTAGCCCCAAGCAGAGACTGACGAGAATCACTCTCATTGAAAGGGGTTCCCGAGCTTCCAAAAAACTACGAGTTTCTGGAAATCTCAGCAAACATTTTTTCACCCAATCTTGATGATACTAACAGGTAACGACCAGTACACCAATCCCACTTGGCTCACCACATTTCGTTCTTCTAGGTTAAACCGTTCCTTTGCAGTAACCGTTTTCATGTTTAGGTTTTACTCTGTTTTCTCCTATATGAATACATGTAGTTGGAACTCTAAATCAAACACGGTTTCTGCTAGCTCTTTAAAACTTGGCACAATAATGCATTTCCAAGTTCTGTCGCTATGGTTTGTGTCCTATTGAAGTAGCCCCAAGCAGAGACTGACGAGAATCACTTTCATTGAAAGGGGTTGCCAAGCTTCCAAACAACTACGAGTTTCCTGAAATCTCAACAAACTTTTTTTCACCCAAACTTTTGATACTTGCAGGTAATGGTCAGTACACCAATCCCACTTGGCTCACCAAATTTCGTTCTTCTAGCTTAAACCGTTCCTTTGCAGTAACCGTTTTCATGTTTAGGTTTCACTCTGTTTTCTCCTATATGGATACATGTAGTTGGAACTCTAAATCAAACACGGTTTGTGCTAGCTCTTTGAAACTTGGCACAATAATGTAGTTCCAAGTTCTATCCCTATGGTTTGTGTCCTATTGAAGTAGCCCCAAGCAGAGACTGACGAGAATCACTTTCATTGAAAGGAGTTGACAAGCTTCCAAAAAACTACGAGTTTCCTGAAATCTCAGCAAACATTTTTCACCCAATCTTGATGATACTTGCAGGTAATGATCAGTACACCCATCCCACTTGGCTCAACAAATTGCGTTCTTCTAGGTTAAACCGTTACTTTGCAGGAACCGTTTTCATGTTTAGGTTTCACTCTGTTTTCTCCTATATGCATACATGTAGTTGGAACTCTAAATCAAACACGGTTTGTACTATCTCTTTGAAACTTGGCACAATAATGTAGTTCCAAGTTCTATCGCTATGGTTTGTGTCCTATTGAAGTAGCCCCAAGCAGAGACTGACGAGAATCACTTTCATTGAAAGGGGTTGCCAAGCTTCCAAAAAACTACGAGTTTCCCGAAATCTCAGCAAAGAGTTTTTCACCCAATCTTGATGATACTAATAGGTAACGACAAGTACACCAATCTTACTTGGCTCACCAAATTTCGTTCTTCTAGGTTAAAACGTTCCTTTGCAGGAACCGTTTTCATGTTTAGGTTTCACTCTGTTTTCTCCTATATGGATACATGTAGTTGGAACTCTAAATCAAACACGGTTTGTGCTATCTCTTTGAAACTCGGCACAATAATGTACTTCCAAGTTCTATCGCTATGGTTTATGTCCTATTGACGTCGCCCCAAGCAGAGACTGACGAGAATCACTTTCATTGAAAGGGGTTGCCAAGCTTCCAAAAAACTACGAGTTTCCGGAAATCTCAGCAAACATTTTTTCACCCAATCTTGATGATACTTGCAGGTAATGATCAGTACACCAATCCCACTTGGCTCACCAAATTTCGTTCTTCTAGGTTAAACCGTTCTTTGCAGGAACCGTTTTCATGTTTAGGTTTCACTCTGTTTTCTCCTATATGGATACATGTAGTTGGAACTCTAAAGCAAACACGGTTTGTGCTATCTCTTTGAAACTTGGCACAATAATGTAGTTCCAAGTTCTATCGCTATGGTTTGTGTCCTATTGAAGTCGCCCCAAGCAGAGACCGACGAGAATCACTTTCATTGAAAGGGGTTGCCAAGCTTCCAAAAAACTACGAGTTTCCGGAAATCTCAGCAAACATTTTTTCACCCAATCTTGATGATACAAACAGGTAACGACCAGTACACCAATCCCACTTGTATCACCAAATTTCGTTCTTCTAGGTTAAACCGTTCCTTTGCAGTAACCGTTTTCATGTTTAGGTTTTACACTGTTTTCTCCTATATGGATACATGTAGTTGGAACTCTAAATCAAACACGGTTTGTGCGATCTCTTTGAAACGTGGCACAATAATGTAGTTCCAAGTTCTATCGCTATGGTTTGTGTCCTATTGAAGTAGCCCCAAGCAGAGACTGACGAGAATCACTTTCATTGACAGGGGTTGCCAAGCTTCCAAAATCTAAGAGTTTCCGGAAATCTCAGCAAACATATTTTCACCCAATCTTGATGATACTTCCATTTAATGATCAGTACACCAATCCCACTTGGCTCACCAAATTTCGTTCTTCTAGGTTACACCGTTCCTTTGCAGGAACCGTTTTCATGTTTAGGTTTCACTCTGTTTTCTCCTATATGGATACATGTAGTTGGAACTCTAAAGCAAACACGATTTGTGCTATCTCTTTGAAACTTGGCACAATAATGTATTTCCAAGTTCTATCGCTATGGTTTGTGTCCTATTGAAGTCGCCCCAAGCAGAGACTGACGAGAATCACTTTCATTGAAAGGGGTTGCCAAGCTTCCAAAAAACTACGAGTTTCCGGAAATCTCAACAACATTTTTTCACCCAATCTTGATGATACAAACAGGTAACGACCAGTACACCAATCCCACTTGTATCACCAAATTTCGTTCTTCTAGGTTAAACCGTTCCTTTGCAGTAACCGTTTTCATGTTTAGGTTTCACTCTGTTTTCTCCTATATGGATACATGTAGTTGGAACTCTAAATCAAACACGGTTTGTGCTATCTCTTTGAAACGTGGCACAATAATGTAGTTCCAAGTTCTATCGCTATGGTTTGTGTCCTATTGAAGTAGCCCCAAGCAGAGACTGACGAGAATCACTTTCATTGAAAGGGGTTGCCAAGCTTCCAAAAAACTACGAGTTTCCGGAAATCTCAGCAAACATTTTTTCACCCAATCTTGATGATACAAACAGGTAACGACCAGTACACCAATCCCACTTGGATCACCAAATTTCGTTCTTCTAGGTTAAACCGTTCCTTTGCAGTAACCGTTTTCATGTTTAGGTTTCACTCTGTTTTCTCCTATATGGATACATGTAGTTGGAACTCTAAATCAAACACGGTTTGTGCTATCTCTTTGAAGCTTCGCACAATAATGTAGTTCCAAGTTCTATCGCTATGGTTTGTGTCCTATTGAAGTCGCCCCAAGCAGAGACTGACGAGAATCACTTTCATTGAAAGGGGTTCCCAAGCTTCCAAAAAACTACGAGTTTCCCGAAATCTCAGCAAACATTTTTTCACCCAATCTTGATGATACTTGCAGGTAATGGTCAGTACACCAATCCCACTTGGCTCACCAAATTTCGTTCTTCTAGGTTAAACCGTTCCTTTGCAGTAACCGTTTTCATGTTTAGGTTTCACTCTGTTTTCTCCTATATGGATACATGTAGTTGGAACTCTAAATCAAACACGGTTTGTGCTATCTCTTTGAAACTTGGCACAATAATGTAGTTCCAAGTTCTATCGCTATGGTTTGTGTCCTATTGAAGTCGCCCCAAGCAGAGACTGACGAGAATCACTTTCATTGAAAGGGGTTGCCAAGCTTCCAAAAAACTACGAGTTTCCGGAAATCTCAGCAAACATTTTTTCACCCAATCTTGATGATACAAACAGGTAACGACCGGTACACCAAGCACACTTGGATCACCAAATTTCGTTCTTCTAGGTTAAACCGTTCCTTTGCAGTAACCGTTTTCATGTTTAGGTTTCACTCTGTTTTCTCCTATATGGATACATGTAGTTGGAACTCTAAATCAAACACGGTTTGTGCTAGCTCTTTGAAACTTGGCACAATAATGTAGTTCCAAGTTCTATCGCTATGGTTTGTGTCCTCTTGAAGTAGCCCCAAGCAGATACTGACGAGAATCACTTTCATTGAAAGGGGTTGCCAAGCTTCCAAACAACTACGAGTTTCCTGAAATCTCAGCAAACTTTTTTTCACCTAAACTTTTGATACTTGCAGGTAATGGTCAGTACACCAATCCCACTTGTCTCACCAAATTTCGTTCTTCTAGGTTAAACCGTTCCTTTGCAGTAACCGTTTTCATGTTTAGGTTTCACTCTGTTTTCTCCTATATGGATACATGTAGTTGGAACTCTATATCAATCACGGTTTGTGCTAGCTCTTTGAAACTTGGCACAATAATGTAGTTCCAAGTTCTATCGCTATGGTTTGTGTCCTATTGAAGTAGCCCCAAGCAGAGACTGACGAGAATCACTTTCATTGAAAGGGGTTGCCAAGCTTCCAAAAAATTACGAGTTTCCGGAAATCTCAGCAAACATTTTTTCACCCAATCTTGATGATACTAACAGGTAACGACCAGTACACCAATCCCACTTGGCTCAACAAATTTTGTTCTTCTAGGTTAAACCGTTCCTTTGCAGTAACCGTTTTCATGTTTAGGTTTTACTCTGTTTTCTCCTATATGGATACATGTAGTTGGAACTCTAAATCAAACACGGTTTGTGCTAGCTCTTTGAAACTTGGCACAATAATGTAGTTCCAAGTTCTATCGCTACGGTTTGTGTCCTATTGAAGTAGCCCCAGGCAGAGACTGACGAGAATCACTTTCATTGAAAAGGGTTGCCAAGCTTCCAATAAACTACGAGTTTCCTGAAATCTCAGCAAATATTTTTTCACCCAATCCTGATGATACTTGCAGGTAATGATCAGTACACCAATCCCACGTGGCTCACCAAATTTCGTTCTTCTAGGTTAAACCGTTCCTTTGCAGTAACCGTTTTCATGTTTAGGTTTCACTCTGTTTTCTCCTATATGGATACATGTAGTTGGAAATCTAAATCAAACACGGTTTGTGCTAGCTCTTTGAAACTTGGCACAATAATGCATTTCCAAGTTCTGTCGCTATGGTTTGTGTCCTATTGAAGTAGCCCCAAGCAGAGACTGACGAGAATCACTTTCATTGAAAGGGGTTGCCAAGCTTCCAAACAACTACGAGTTTCCTGAAATCTCAACAAACTTTTTTTCACCCAAACTTTTGATACTTGCAGGTAATGGTCAGTACACCAATCCCACTTGGCTCACCAAATTTCGTTCTTCTAGGTTAAACCGTTCCTTTGCAGTAACCGTTTTCATGTTTAGGTTTCACTCTGTTTTCTCCTATATGGATACATGTAGTTGGAACTCTAAATCAAACACGGTTTGTGCTAGCTCTTTGAAACTTGGCACAATAATGTAGTTCCAAGTTCTATCGCTATGGTTTGTGTCCTATTGAAGTAGCCCCAAGCAGAGACTGACGAGAATCACTTTCATTGAAAGGGGTTGCCAAGCTTCCAAAATCTACGAGTTTCCGGAAATCTCAGCAAACATTTTTTCACCCAATCTTGATGATACTTCCATTTAATGATCAGTACACCAATCCCACTTGGCTCACCAAATTTCGTTCTTCTAGGTTAAAACGTTCCTTTGCAGGAACCTTTTTCATGTTTAGGTTTCACTCTGTTTTCACCTATATGGATACATGTAGTTGGAACTCTAAATCAAACACGGTTTGTGCTATCTCTTTGAAACTCCGCACAATAATGTATTTCCAAGTTCTATCGCTATGGTTTGTGTCCTATTGAAGTCGCCCCAAGTAGAGACTGACGAGAATCACTTTCATTGAAAGCGGTTGCCAAGCTTCCAAAAAACTACGAGTTTCCGGAAATCTCAGCAAACTTTTTTTCACCCAATCTTGATGATACAAACAGGTAACGACCAGTACACCAATCCCACTTGGATCACCAAATTTCGTTCTTCTAGGTTAAACCGTTCCTTTGCAGTAACCGTTTTCATGTTTAGGTTTTACTCTGTTTTCTCCTATTTGGATACATGTAGTTGGAACTCTATATCAAACACGGTTTGTGCTAGCTCTTTGAAACTTGGCACAATAATGCATTTCCAAGTTCTGTCGCTATGGTTTGTGTCCTACTGATATAGTCCCAAGCAGAGACTGACGAGAATCACTTTCATTGAAAGGGGTTGCCAAGCTTCCAAACAACTACGAGTTTCCTGAAATCTCAGGAAACTTTTTTTCACCCAAACTTTTGATACTTGCAGGTAATGGTCAGTACACCAATCCCACTTGGCTCACCAAATTTCGTTCTTCTAGGTTAAACCGTTCCTTTGCAGTAACCGTTTTCATGTTTAGGTTTCACTCTGTTTTCTCCTATATGGATACATGTAGTTGGAACTCTAAATCAAACACGGTTTGTGCTAGCTCTTTGAAACTTGGCACAATAATGTAGTTCTAAGTTCGATCGCTATGGTTTGTGTCCTATTGAAGTAGCCCCAAGCAGAGACTGACGAGAATCACTTTCATTGAAAGGGGTTGCCAAGCTTCCAAAAAACTACGAGTTTCCTGAAATCTCAGCAAATATTTTTTCACCCAATCCTGATGATACTTGCAGGTAATGATCAGTACACCAATCCCACTTGGCTCACCAAATTTTGTTCTTCTAGGTTGAACCGTTCCTTTGCAGTAACCGTTTGCATGTTTAGGTTTCACTCTGTTTTCTCCTATATGGATACATGTAGTTGGAACTCTAAATCAAACACGGTTTGTGCTAGCTCTTTGAAACTTGGCACAATAATGTAGTTCCAAGTTCTATCGCTATGGTTTGTGTCCTATTGAAGTAGCCCCAAACAGAGACTGACGAGAATCACTTTCATTGAAAGGGGTTGCCAAGCTTCCCAAAACTACGAGTTTCCTGAAATCTCACCAAAATTTTTTCACCCAAACTTTTGATACTTGCAGGTAATGGTCAGTACACAAACCCCACGTGGCTCACCAAATTTCGTTCTTCTAGGTTCAACCTTTCCTTTGCAGTAACCGTTTTCATGATTAGGTTTCACTCTGTTTTCTCCTATATGGATACATGTAGTTGGAACTCTAAATCAAACACGGTTTGTGCTAGCTCTTTGAAACTTGGCACAATAATGTATTTCCAAGTTCTATCACTATGGTTTGTGTCCTATTGAAGTCGCCCCAAGCAGAGACTGACGAGAATCACTTTCATTGAAAGGGGTTGCCAAGCTTCCAAAAAACTATGAGTTTCCTGAAATATCAGCAAATATTTTTTCACCCAATCCTGATGATACTTGCAGGTAATGATCAGTACTCCAATCCCACTCGGCTCACCAAATTGCGTTCTTCTAGGTTAAACCGTTACTTTCCAGTAACCGTTTTCATGTTTAGGTTTCACTCTGTTTTCTCCTATATGGATACATGTAGTTGGAACTCTAAATCAAACACGGTTTGTGCTATCTCTTTGAAACTTGGCACAATAATGTAGTTCCAAGTTCTATCGCTATGGTTTGTGTCCTATTGAAGTAGCCCCAAGCAGAGACTGACGAAATCATTTTCATTGAAAGGGGTTGCCAAGCTTCCAAAAAACTACGAGTTTCCCGAAATCTCAGCAAACAGTTTTTCACCCAATCTTGATGATACTAATAGGTAACGACCAGTACACCAATCCCACTTGGCTCACCAAATTTCGTTCTTCTAGGTTAAACCGTTCCTTTGCAGTAACCGTTTTCATGTTTAGGTTTTACTCTGTTTTCTCCTATATGGATACATGTAGTTGGAACTCTAAATCAAACACGGTTTGTGCTAGCTCTTTGAAACTTGGCACAATAATGCATATCCAAGTTCTGTCGCTATGGTTTGTGTCCTATTGAAGTAGCGCCAAGCAGAGACTGACGAGAATCACTTTCATTGAAAGGGGTTGCCAAGCTTCCAAATAACTACGAGTTTCCTGAAATCTCAGCAAACTTTTTTTCACCCAAACTTTTGATACTTGCAGGTAATGGTCAGTACACCAATCCCACTTGGCTCACCAAATTGCGTTCTTCTAGGTTAAACCGTTACTTGGCAGTAATGGTTTTCATGTTTAGGTTTCACTCTGGTTTCTCCTATATGGATACATGTAGTTGGAAATCTAAATCAAACACGGTTGGTGCTATCTCTTTGAAACTCCGCACAATAATGTATTTCCAAGTTCTATCGCTATGGTTTGTGTCCTATTGAAGTAGCCCCAAGCAGAGACTGACGAGAATCACTTTCATTGAAAGGGGTTGCCAAGCTTCCAAAAAACCACGAGTTTCCGGAAATCTCAGCAAACATTTTTTCACCCAATCTTGATGATACAAACAGGTAACAACCAGTACACCAATCCCACTTAGATCACCAAATTTCGTTCTTCTAGGTTAAACCGTTCCTTTGCAGTAACCGTTTTCATGTTTAGGTTTCACTCTGTTTTCTCCTATATGGATACATGTAGTTGGAACTCTAAATCAAACACGGTTTGTGCTATCTCTTTGAAACTTGGCACAATATTGTAGTTCCAAGTTCTATCGCTATGATTTGTGTCCTATTGAAGTAGCCCCAAGCAGAGACTGACGAGAATCACTTTCATTGAAAGGGGATGCCAAGCTCCCAAAAAACTACGAGTTTCCCGAAATCTCAGCAAACATTTTTTCACCCAATCTTGATGATACTAACATGTAACGACCAGTACACCAATCCCACTTGGCTCACCAAATTTCGTTCTTCTAGGTTAAACCGTTCCTTTGCAGTAACCGTTTTCATGTTTAGGTTTTACTCTGTTTTCTCCTATATGGATACATGTAGTTGGAACTCTAAATCAAACACGGTTTGTGCTAGCTCTTTGAAACTTGGCACAATAATGCATATCCAAGTTCTGTCGCTATGGTTTGTGTCCTATTGAAGTAGCGCCAAGCAGAGACTGACGAGAATCACTTTCATTGAAAGGGGTTGCCAAGCTTCCAAATAACTACGAGTTTCCTGAAATCTCAGCAAACTTTTTTTCACCCAAACTTTTGATACTTTCAGGTAATGGTCAGTACACCAATCCCACTTGGCTCACCAAATTGCGTTCTTCTAGGTTAAACCGTTACTTGGCAGTAATGGTTTTCATGTTTAGGTTTCACTCTGGTTTCTCCTATATGGATACATGTAGTTGGAAATCTAAATCAAACACGGTTGGTGCTATCTCTTTGAAACTCCGCACAATAATGTATTTCCAAGTTCTATCGCTATGGTTTGTGTCCTATTGAAGTAGCCCCAAGCACAGACTGACGAGAATCACTTTCATTGAAAGGGGTTGCCAAGCTTCCAAAAAACCACGAGTTTCCGGAAATCTCAGCAAACATTTTTTCACCCAATCTTGATGATACAAACAGGTAACAACCAGTACACCAATCCCACTTAGATCACCAAATTTCGTTCTTCTAGGTTAAACCGTTCCTTTGCAGGAACCGTTTTCATGTTTAGGTTTCACTCTGTTTTCTCCTATATGGATACATGTAGTTGGAACTCTAAATCAAACACGGTTTGTGCTATCTCTTTGAAACTTGGCACAATATTGTAGTTCCAAGTTCTATCGCTATGATTTGTGTCCTATTGAAGTAGCCCCAAGCAGAGACTGACGAGAATCACTTTCATTGAAAGGGGATGCCAAGCTTCCAAAAAACTACGAGTTTCCCGAAATCTCAGCAAACATTTTTTCACCCAATCTTGATGATACTAACATGTAACGACCAGTACACCAATCCCACTTGGCTCACCAAATTTCGTTCTTCTAGGTTAAACCGTTCCTTTGCAGTAACCGTTTTCATGTTTAGGTTTTACTCTGTTTTCTCCTATTTGGATACATGTAGTTGGAACTCTACATCAAACACGGTTTGTGCTAGCTCTTTGAAACTTGGCACAATAATGCATTTCCAAGTTCTGTCGCTATGGTTTGTGTCCTATTGAAGTAGCCCCAAGCAGAGACTGACGAGAATCACTTTCATTTAAAGGGGTTGCCAAGCTTCCAAACTACTACGAGTTTCCTGAAATCTCAGGAAACTTTTTTTCACCCAAACTTTTGATACTTGCAGGTAATGGTCAGTACACAAACCCCACGTGGCTCACCAAATTTCGTTCTTCTAGGTTCAACCTTTCCTTTGCAGTAACCGTTTTCATGATTAGGTTTCACTCTGTTTTCTCCTATATGGATACATGTAGTTGGAACTCTAAATCAAACACGGTTTGTGCTATCTCTTTGAAACTTGGCACAATAATGTAGTTCCAAGTTCTATCGCTATGGTTTGTGTCCTATTGAAGTAGCCCCAAGCAGAGACTGACGAGAATCACTTTCATTGAAAGGGGTTGCCAAGCTTCCAAAAAACTACGAGTTTCCGGAAATCTCAGCAAACATTTTTTCACCCAATCTTGATGATACTTCCAATTAATGATCAGTACACCAATCCCACTTGGCTCACCAAATCTCGTTCTTCTAGGTTACACCGTACCTTTGCAGGAACCTTTTTCATGTTTAGGTTTCACTCTGTTTTCTCCTATATGGATACATGTAGTTGGAACTCTAAATCAAACACGGTTTGTGCTATCTCTTTGAAACTTGGCACAATAATGTAGTTCCAAGTTCTATCGCTATGGTTTGTGTCCTATTGAAGTAGCCTCAAACAGAGACTGACGAGAATCACTTTCATTGAAAGGGGTTGCCAAGCTTCCCAAAACTACGAGTTTCCTGAAATCTCACCAAAATTTTTTCACCCAAATTTTTGATACTTGCAGGTAATGGTCAGTACACAAACCCCACGTGGCGCACCAAATTTCGTTCTTCTAGGTTCAACCTTTCCTTTGCAGTAACCGTTTTCATCATTGGGTTTCACTCTGTTTTCTCCTATATGGATACATGTAGTTGGAACTCTAAATCAAGCACGGTTTGTGCTATCTCTTTGAAACTTGGCACAATAATGTAGTTCCAAGTTCTATCGCTATGGTTTGTGTCCTATTGAAGTAGCCCCAAGCAGAGACTGACGAGAATCACTTTCATTGAAAGGGGTTGCCAAGCTTCCAAAATCTACGAGTTTCCGGAAATCTCAGCAAACATTTTTTCACCCAATCTTGATGATACTTCCATTTAATGATCAGTACACCAATCCCACTTGGCTCACCAAATTTCGTTCTTCTAGGTTAAACCGTTCCTTTGCAGTAACCGTTTTCATGTTTAGGTTTCACTCTGTTTTCTCCTATATGGATACATGTAGTTGGAACTCTAAATCAAACACGGTTTGTGCTATCTCTTTGAAACTAGGCACAATAATGTATTTCCAAGTTCTATCGCTATGGTTTGTGTCCTATTGAAGTCGCCCCAAGCAGAGACTGACGAGAATCACTTTCATTGAAAGGGGTTGCCAAGCTTCCAAAAACCACGAGTTTCCGGAAATCTCAGCAAACATTTTTTCACCCAATCTTGATGATACAAACATGTAACGACCAGTACACCAATCCCACTTGGATCACCAAATTTCGTTCTTCTAGGTTAAACCGTTCCTTTGCAGTAACCGTTTTCATGTTTAGGTTTCACTCTGTTTTCTCCTATATGGATACATGTAGTTGGAACTCTAAATCAAACACGGTTTGTGCTATCTCTTTGAAACTTGGCACAATAATGTAGTTCTAAGTTCGATCGCTATGGTTTGTGTCCTATTGAAGTAGCCCCAAGCAGAGACTGACGAGAATCACTTTCATTGAAAGGGGTTGCCAAGCTTCCAAAAAACTACGAGTTTCCCGAAATCTCAGCAAACATTTTTTCACCCAATCTTGATGATACTAACAGGTAAGGACCAGTACACCAATCCCACTTGGCTCACCAAATTTCGTTCTTCTAGGTTAAACCGTTCCTTTGCAGTAACCGTTTTCATGTTTAGGTTTTACTCTGTTTTCTCCTATTTGGATACATGTAGTTGGAACTCTATATCAAACACGGTTTGTGCTAGCTCTTTGAAACTGGGCACAATAATGCATTTCCAAGTTCTGTCGCTATGGTTTGTGTCCTATTGAAGTAGCCCCAAGCAGAGACTGTCGAGAATCACTTTCATTTAAAGGGGTTGCCAAGCTTCCAAACTAATACGAGTTTCCTGAAATCTCAGGAAACTTTTTTTCACCCAAACTTTTGATACTTGCAGGTAATTGTCAGTACACAAACCCCACGTGGCTCACCAAATTTCGTTCTTCTAGGTTCAACCTTTCCTTTGCAGTAACCGTTTTCATGATTAGGTTTCACTCTGTTTTCTCCTATATGGATACATGTAGTTGGAACTCTAAATCAAACACGGTTTGTGCTATCTCTTTGAAACTTGGCACAATAATGTAGTTCCAAGTTCTATCGCTATGGTTTGTGTCCTATTGAAGTAGCCCCAAGCAGAGACTGACGAGAATCACTTTCATTGAAAGGGGTTGCCAAGCTTCCAAAAAACTACGAGTTTCCGGAAATCTCAGCAAACATTTTTTCACCCAATCTTGATGATACTTCCAATTAATGATCAGTACACCAATCCCACTTGGCTCACCAAATCTCGTTCTTCTAGGTTACACCGTTCCTTTGCAGGAACCTTTTTCATGTTTAGGTTTCACTCTGTTTTCTCCTATATGGATACATGTACTTGGAACTCTAAATCAAACACGGTTTGTGCTATCTCTTTGAAACTTGGCACAATAATGTATTTCCAAGTTCTGTCGCTATGGTTTGTGTCCTATTGAAGTCGCCCCAAGCAGAGACTGACGAGAATCACTTTCATTGAAAGGGGTTGCCAAGCTTCCAAAAAACTACGAGTTTCCGGAAATCTCAGCAAACATTTTTTCACCCAATCTTGATGATACAAACAGGTAACGACCAGTACACCAATCCCACTTGGATCACCAAATTTCGTTCTTCTAGGTTAAACCGTTCCTTTGCAGTAACCGCTTTCATGTTTTGGTTTCACTCTGTTTTCTCCTATATGGATACATGTAGTTGGAACTCTAAAGCAAACACGGTTTGTGCTATCTCTTTGAAACTTAGCACAATAATGTAGTTCCAAGTTCTATCGCTATGGTTTGTGTCCTATTGAAGTAGCCACAAGCAGAGACTGACGAGAATCACTTTCATTGAAAGGGGTTCCCAAGCTTCCAAAAAACTACGAGTTTCCCGAAATCTCAGCAAACATTTTTTCACCCAATCTTGATGATACAAACAGGTAACGACCAGTACACTAATCCCACTTGGCTCACCAAATTTCGTTCTTCTAGGTTAAACCGTTCATTTGCAGTAACCGTTTTCATGTTTAGGTTTTACTCTGTTTTCTCCTATATGGATACATGTAGTTGGAACTCTAAATCAAACACGGTTTGTGCTAGCTCTTTGAAACTTGGCACAATAATGCATTTCCAAGTTCTGTCGCTATGGTTTGTGTCCTATTGAAGTAGCCCCAAGCAGAGACTGACGAGAATCACTTTCATTGAAAGGGGTTACCAAGCTTCCAAACAACTACGAGTTTCCTGAAATCTCAGCAAACTTTTTTTCACCCAAACTTTTGATACTTGCAGGTAATGGTCAGTACACCAATCCCACTTGTCTCACCAAATTTCGTTCTTCTAGGTTAAACCGTTCCTTTGCAGTAACCGTTTTCATGTTTAGGTTTCACTCTGTTTTCTCCTATATGGATACATATAGTTGGAACACTAAATCAAACACAGTTTGTGCTAGCTCTTTGAAACTTGGCACAATAATGTAGTTCCAAGTTCTATCGCTATGGTTTGTGTCCTATTGAAGTAGCCCCAAGCAGAGACTGACGAGAATCACTTTCAATGAACGGAGTTGCCAAGCTTCCAAAAAACTACGAGTTTCCTGAAATCTCAGCAAACATTTTTCACCCAATCTTGATGATACTTGCAGGTAATGATCAGTACACCAATCCCACTTGGCTCACCAAATTGCATTCTTCTAGGTTAAACCGTTCCTTTGCAGGAACCGTTTTCATGTTTAGGTTTCACTCTGTTTTCTCCTATATGGATACATGTAGTTGGAACTCTAAATCAAACACGGTTTGTGCTAGCTCTTTGAAACTTGGCACAATAATGTAGTTCCAAGTTCTATCGCTATGGTTTGTGTCCTATTGAAGTAGCCCAAAGCAGAGACTGACTAGAATCACTTTAATTGAAAGGGGTTGCCAAGCTTCCAAAAAACTACGAGTTTCCTGAAATCTCAGCAAATATTTTTTCACCCAATTCTGATGATACTTGCAGGTAATGATGAGTAAACCAATCCCACTTGGCTCACCACATTTCGTTCTTCTAGGTTAAACCGTTACTTTGCAGGAACCGTTTTCATGTTTAGGTTTCACTCTGTTTTCTCCTATATGGATACATGTAGTTGGAACTCTAAATCAAACACGGTTTGTGCTAGCTCTTTGAAACTTGGCACAATAATGTAGTTCTAAGTTCGATCGCTATGGTTTGTGTCCTATTGAAGTAGCCCCAAGCAGAGACTGACGAGAATCACTTTCATTGAAAGGGGTTGCCAAGCTTCCAATAAACAACGAGTTTCCGGAAATCTCAGCAAACATTTTTTCAACCAATCTTGATGATACTAACAGGTAACGACCAGTACACCAATCCCACTTGGCTCACCAAATTTTGTTCTTCTAGGTTAAACCGTTCCTTTGCAGTAACCGTTTTCATGTTTAGGTTTTACTCTGTTTTCTCCTATATGGATACATGTAGTTGGAACTCTAAATCAAACACGGTTTGTGTTAGCTCTTTGAAACTTGGCACAATAATGTAGTTCCAAGTTCTATCGCTACGGTTTGTGTCCTATTGAAGTAGCCCCAAGCAGAGACTGACGAGAATCACTTTCATTGAAACGGGTTGCCAAGCTTCCAATAAACAACGAGTTTCCTGAAATCTCAGCAAATATTTTTTCACCCAATCCTGATGATACTTGCAGGTAATGATCAGTACACCAATCCCACTTGGCTCACCAAATTTCGTTCTTCTAGGTTAAACCGTTCCTTTGCAGTAACCGTTTTCATGTTTAGGTTTCACTCTGTTTTCTCCTATATGGATACATGTAGTTGGAAATCTAAATCAAACACGGTTTGTGCTAGCTCTTTGAAACTTGGCACAATAATGTAGTTCCAAGTTCTATCGCTATGGTTTGTGTCCTATTGAAGTAGCGCCAAGCAGAGACTGACGAGAATCACTTTCATTGAAAGGGGTTGCCAAGCTTCCAAATAACTACGAGTTTCCTGAAATCTCAGCAAACTTTTTTTCACCCAAACTTTTGATACTTTCAAGTAATGGTCAGTACACCAATCCCACTTGGCTCACCAAATTGCGTTCTTCTAGGTTAAACCGTTACTTGGCAGTAATGGTTTTCATGTTTAGGTTTCACTCTGGTTTCTCCTATATGGATACATGTAGTTGGAAATCTAAATCAAACACGGTTGGTGCTATCTCTTTGAAACTCCGCACAATAATGTATTTCCAAGTTCTATCGCTATGGTTTGTGTCCTATTGAAGTAGCCCCAAGCAGAGACTGACGACAATCACTTTCATTGAAAGGGGTTGCCAAGCTTCCAAAATCTAAGAGTTTCCGGAAATCTCAGCAAACATTTTTTCACCCAATCTTGATGATACTTCCATTTAATGATCAGTACACCAATCCCACTTGGCTCACCAAATTTCGTTCTTCTAGGTTAAACCGTTCCTTTGCAGTAACCATTTTCATGTTTAGGATTCACTCTGTTTTCTCCTATATGGATACATGTAGTTGGAACTCTAAATCAAACACGGTTTGTGCTATCTCTTTGAAACTTGGCACAATAATGTAGTTCCAAGTTCTATCGCTATGGTTTGTGTCCTATTGAAGTAGCCCCAAGCAGAGACTGACGAGAATCACTCTCATTGAAAGGGGTTCCCGAGCTTCCAAAAAACTACGAGTTTCCGGAAATCTCAGCAAACATTTTTTCACCCAATCTTGATGATACTAACAGGTAACGACCAGTACACCAATCCCACTTGGCTCACCACATTTCGTTCTTCTAGGTTAAACCGTTCCTTTGCAGTAACCGTTTTCATGTTTAGGTTTTACTCTGTTTTCTCCTATATGAATACATGTAGTTGGAACTCTAAATCAAACACGGTTTGTGCTAGCTCTTTAAAACTTGGCACAATAATGCATTTCCAAGTTCTGTCGCTATGGTTTGTGTCCTATTGAAGTAGCCCCAAGCAGAGACTGACGAGAATCACTTTCATTGAAAGGGGTTGCCAAGCTTCCAAACAACTACGAGTTTCCTGAAATCTCAACAAACTTTTTTTCACCCAAACTTTTGATACTTGCAGGTAATGGTCAGTACACCAATCCCACTTGGCTCACCAAATTTCGTTCTTCTAGCTTAAACCGTTCCTTTGCAGTAACCGTTTTCATGTTTAGGTTTCACTCTGTTTTCTCCTATATGGATACATGTAGTTGGAACTCTAAATCAAACACGGTTTGTGCTAGCTCTTTGAAACTTGGCACAATAATGTAGTTCCAAGTTCTATCACTATGGTTTGTGTCCTATTGAAGTAGCCCCAACAGAGACTGAGGAGAATCACTTTCATTGAAAGGAGTTGACAAGCTTCCAAAAAACTACGAGTTTCCTGAAATCTCAGCAAACATTTTTCACCCAATCTTGATGATACTTGCAGGTAATGATCAGTACACCCATCCCACTTGGCTCAACAAATTGCGTTCTTCTAGGTTAAACCGTTACTTTGCAGGAACCGTTTTCATGTTTAGGTTTCACTCTGTATTCTCCTATATGCATACATGTAGTTGGAACTCTAAATCAAACACGGTTTGTGCTATCTCTTTGAAACTTGGCACAATAATGTAGTTCCAAGTTCTATCGCTATGGTTTGTGTCCTATTGAAGTAGCCCCAAGCAGAGACTGACGAGAATCACTTTCATTGAAAGGGGTTGCCAAGCTTCCAAAAAACTACGAGTTTCCCGAAATCTCAGCAAAGAGTTTTTCACCCAATCTTGATGATAATAATAGGTAACGACAAGTACACCAATCTTACTTGGCTCACCAAATTTCGTTCTTCTAGGTTAAAACGTTCCTTTGCAGGAACCGTTTTCATGTTTAGGTTTCACTCTGTTTTCTCCTATATGGATACATGTAGTTGGAACTCTAAATCAAACACGGTTTGTGCTATCTCTTTGAAACTCGGCACAATAATGTACTTCCAAGTTCTATCGCTATGGTTTATGTCCTATTGAAGTCGCCCCAAGCAGAGACTGACGAGAATCACTTTCATTGAAAGGGGTTGCCAAGCTTCCAAAAAACTACGAGTTTCCGGAAATCTCAGCAAACATTTTTTCACCCAATCTTGATGATACTTGCAGGTAATGATCAGTACACCAATCCCACTTGGCTCACCAAATTTCGTTCTTCTAGGTTAAACAGTTCCTTTGCAGGAACCGTTTTCATGTTTAGGTTTCACTCTGTTTTCTCCTATATGGATACATGTAGTTGGAACTCTAAAGCAAACACGGTTTGTGCTATCTCTTTGAAACTTGGCACAATAATGTATTTCCAAGTTCTATCGCTATGGTTTGTGTCCTATTGAAGTAGCCCCAAGCAGAGACTGACGAGAATCACTTTCATTGAAAGGGGTTGCCAAGCTTCCAAAAAACTACGAGTTTCCGGAAATCTCAGCAAACATTTTTTCACCCAATCTTGATGATACAAACAGGTAACGACCAGTACACCAATCCCAGTTGTATCACCAAATTTCGTTCTTCTAGGTTAAACCGTTCCTTTGCAGTAACCGTTTTCATGTTTAGGTTTTACACTGTTTTCTCCTATATGGATACATGTAGTTGGAACTCTAAATCAAACACGGTTTGTGCTATCTCTTTGAAACGTGGCACAATAATGTAGTTCGAAGTTCTATCGCTATGGTTTGTGTCCTATTGAAGTAGCCCCAAGCAGAGACTGACGAGAATCACTTTCATTGAAAGGGGTTGCCAAGCTTCCAAAATCTAAGAGTTTCCGGAAATCTCAGCAAACATTTTTTCACCCAATCTTGATGATACTTCCATTTAATGATCAGTACACCAATCCCACTTGGCTCACCAAATTTCGTTCTTCTAGGTTAAACCGTTCCTTTGCAGGAACCGTTTTCATGTTTAGGTTTCACTCTGTTTTCTCCTATATGGATACATGTAGTTGGAACTCTAAAGCAAACACGATTTGTGCTATCTCTTTGAAACTTGGCACAATAATGTATTTCCAAGTTCTGTCGCTATGGTTTGTGTCCTATTGAAGTCGCCCCAAGCAGAGACTGACGAGAATCACTTTCATTGAAAGGGGTTGCCAAGCTTCCAAAAAACTACGCGTTTCCGGAAATCTCAGCAAACATTTTTTCACCCAATCTTGATGATACAAACAGGTAACGACCAGTACACCAATCCCACTTGTATCACCAAATTTCGTTCTTCTAGGTTAAACCGTTCCTTTGCAGTAACCGTTTTCATGTTTAGGTTTCACTCTGTTTTCTCCTATATGGATACATGTAGTTGGAACTCTAAATCAAACACGGTTTGTGCTATCTCTTTGAAACGTGGCACAATAATGTAGTTCCAAGTTCTATCGCTATGGTTTGTGTCCTATTGAAGTAGCCCCAAGCACAGACTGACGAGAATCACTTTCATTGAAAGGGGTTGCCAAGCTTCCAAAAAACGACGAGTTTCCGGAAATCTCAGCAAACATTTTTTCACCCAATCTTGATGATACAAACAGGTAACGACCAGTACACCAATCCCACTTGGATCACCAAATTTCGTTCTTCTAGGTTAAACCGTTCCTTTGCAGTAACCGTTTTCATGTTTAGGTTTCACTCTGTTTTCTCCTATATGGATACATGTAGTTGGAACTCTAAATCAAACACGGTTTGTGCTATCTCTTTGAAGCTTGGCACAATAATGTAGTTCCAAGTTCTATCACTATGGTTTGTGTCCTATTGAAGTAGCCCCAAGCAGAGACTGACGAGAATCACTTTCATTGAAAGGGGTTGCCAAGCTTCCAAAAAACTACGAGTTTCCGGAAATCTCAGCAAACATTTTTTCACCCAATCTTGATGATACAAACAGGTAACGACCAGTACACCAATCCCACTTGGATCACCAAATTTCGTTCTTCTAGGTTAAACCGTTCCTTTGCAGTAACCGCTTTCATGTTTAGGTTTCACTCTGTTTTCTCCTATATGGATACATGTAGTTGGAACTCTAAAGCAAACACGGTTTGTGCTATCTCTTTGAAACGTGGCACAATAATGTAGTTCCAAGTTCTATCGCTATGGTTTGTGTCCTATTGAAGTAGCCCCAAGCAGAGACTGACGAGAATCACTTTCATTGAAAGGGGTTCCCAAGCTTCCAAAAAACTACGAGTTTCCCGAAATCTCAGCAAACATTTTTTCACCCAATCTTGATGATACAAACAGGTAACGACCAGTACACCAATCCCACTTGGCTCACCAAATTTCGTTCTTCTAGGTTAAACCGTTCATTTGCAGTAACCGTTTTCATGTTTAGGTTTTACTCTGTTTTCTCCTATATGGATACATGTAGTTGGAACTCTAAATCAAACACGGTTTGTGCTAGCTCTTTGAAACTTGGCACAATAATGCATTTCCAAGTTCTGTCGCTATGGTTTGTGTCCTATTGAAGTAGCCCCAAGCAGAGACTGACGAGAATCACTTTCATTGAAAGGGGTTACCAAGCTTCCAAACAACTACGAGTTTCCTGAAATCTCAGCAAACTTTTTTTCACCCAAACTTTTGATACTTGCAGGTAATGGTCAGTACACCAATCCCACTTGTCTCACCAAATTTCGTTCTTCTAGGTTAAACCGTTCCTTTGCAGTAACCGTTTTCATGTTTAGGTTTCACTCTGTTTTCTCCTATATGGATACATGTAGTTGGAACACTAAATCAAACACAGTTTGTGCTAGCTCTTTGAAACTTGGCACAATAATGTAGTTCCAAGTTCTATCGCTATGGTTTGTGTCCTATTGAAGTAGCCCCAAGCAGAGACTGACGAGAATCACTTTCAATGAAAGGAGTTGCCAAGCTTCCAAAAAACTACGAGTTTCCTGAAATCTCAGCAAACATTTTTCACCCAATCTTGATGATACTTGCAGGTAATGATCAGTACACCAATCCCACTTGGCTCACCAAATTGCATTCTTCTAGGTTAAACCGTTCCTTTGCAGGAACCGTTTTCATGTTTAGGTTTCACTCTGTTTTCTCCTATATGGATACATGTAGTTGGAACTCTAAATCAAACACGGTTTGTGCTAGCTCTTTGAAACTTGGCACAATAATGTAGTTCCAAGTTCTATCGCTATGGTTTGTGTCCTATTGAAGTAGCCCAAAGCAGAGACTGACTAGAATCACTTTCATTGAAAGGGGTTGCCAAGCTTCCAAAAAACTACGAGTTTCCTGAAATCTCAGCAAATATTTTTTCACCCAATTCTGATGATACTTGCAGGTAATGATGAGTAAACCAATCCCACTTGGCTCACCACATTTCGTTCTTCTAGGTTAAACCGTTACTTTGCAGGAACCGTTTTCATGTTTAGGTTTCACTCTGTTTTCTCCTATATGGATACATGTAGTTGGAACTCTAAATCAAACACGGTTTGTGCTAGCTCTTTGAAACTTGGCACAATAATGTAGTTCTAAGTTCGATCGCTATGGTTTGTGTCCTATTGAAGTAGCCCCAAGCAGAGACTGACGAGAATCACTTTCATTGAAAGGGGTTGCCAAGCTTCCAAAAAATTACGAGTTTCCGGAAATCTCAGCAAACATTTTTTCACCCAATCTTGATGATACTAACAGGTAACGACCAGTACACCAATCCCACTTGGCTCACCAAATTTTGTTCTTCTAGGTTAAACCGTTCCTTTGCAGTAACCGTTTTCATGTTTAGGTTTTACACTGTTTTCTCCTATATGGATACATGTAGTTGGAACTCTAAATCAAACACGGTTTGTGCTAGCTCTTTGAAACTTGGCGCAATAATGTAGTTCCAAGTTCTATCGCTACGGTTTGTGTCCTATTGAAGTAGCCCCAAACAGAGACTGACGAGAATCACTTTCATTGAAACGGGTTGCCAAATTCCAAAAAATTACGAGTTTCCTGAAATCTCAGCAAATATTTTTTCACCCAATCCTGATGATACTTGCAGGTAATGATCAGTACACCAATCCCACTTTTCTCAGCAAATTTCGTTCTTCTAGGTTAAACCGTTACTTTGCAAGAACCGTTTTCATGTTTAGGTTTCACTCTGTTTTCTCCTATATGGATACATGTATTTGGAACTCTAAATCAAACACGGTTTGTGCTAGCTCTTTGAAACTTGGCACAATAATGTAGTTCCAAGTTCTATCGCTATGGTTTGTGTCCTATTGAAGTAGCCCCAAGCAGAGACTGACGAGAATCACTTTCATTGAAAGGGGTTGCCAAGCTTCCAAAAAACTACGAGTTTCCCGAAATCTCAGCAAACATTTTTTCACCCAATCTTGATGATACTAACAGGTAACGACCAGTACACCAATCCCACTTGGCTCACCAAATTTCGTTCTTCTAGGTTAAACCGTTCCTTTGCAGTAACCGTTTTCATGTTTAGGTTTTACTCTGTTTTCTCCTATATGGATACATGTAGTTGGAACTCTAAATCAAACACGGTTTGTGCTAGCTCTTTGAAACTTGGCACAATAATGTAGTTCCAAGTTCTATCGCTACGGTTTGTGTCCTATTGAAGTCACCCCAAGCAGAGACTGACGAGAATCACTTTCATTGAAACGGTTTGCCAAGCTTCCAATAAACTACGAATTTCCTGAAATCTCAGCAAATATTTTTTCACCCAATCCTGATGATACTTGCAGGTAATGATAAGTACACCAATCCCACTTGGCTCACCAAATTTCGTTCTTCTAGGTTAAACCGTTACTTTGCAGGAACCGTTTTCATGTTTAGGTTTCACTCTGTTTTCTCCTATATGGATACATGTAGTTGGAACTCTAAATCAAACACGGTTTGTGCTAGCTCTTTGAACCTTGGCACAATAATGTAGTTCCAAGTTCTATCGCTATGGTTTGTGTCCTATTGAAATAGCCCAAAGCAGAGACTGACGAGAATCACTTTCATTGAAACGGGTTGCCAAGCTTCCAATAAACTACGAGTTTCCTGAAATCTCAGCAAACATTTTTTCACCCAATCTTGATGATAATTCCATTTAATGATCAGTACACCAATCCCACTTGGCTCACCAAATTTCGTTCTTCTAGGTTAAACTGTTCCTTTGCACTAATCGTTTTCATGTTTAGGTTTTACTCTGTTTTCTCCTATATGGATACATGTAGTTGGAACTCTAAATCAAACACGGTTTGTGCTAGCTCTTTGAAACTTGGCACAATAATGTAGTTCCAAGTTCTATCGCTACGGTTTGTGTCCTATTGAAGTAGCCCCAAGCAGAGACTGACGAGAATCACTTTCATTGAAACGGGTTGCCAAATTCCAAAAAACTACGAGTTTCCTGAAATCTCAGCAAATATTTTTTCACCCAATCCTGATGATACTTGCAGGTAATGATCAGTACACCAATCCCACTTGGCTCACCAAATTTCGTTCTTCTAGGTTAAACCGTTACTTTGCAGGAACCGTTTTCATGTTTAGGTTTCACTCTGTTTTCTCCTATATGGATACATGTATTTGGAACTCTAAATCAAACACGGTTTGTGCTAGCTCTTTGAAACTTGGCACAATAATGTAGTTCCAAATTCTATCGCTATGGTTTGTGTCCTATTGAAGTAGCCCCAAGCAGAGACTGACGAGAATCACTTTCATTGAAAGGGGTTCCCAAGCTTCCAAAAAACTACGAGTTTCCCGAAATCTCAGCAAACATTTTTTCACCCAATCTTGATGATACTAACAGGTAACGACCAGTACACCAATCCCACTTGGCTCACCAAATTTCGTTCTTCTAGGTTAAACCGTTCCTTTGCAGTAACCGTTTTCATGTTTAGGTTTTACTCTGTTTTCTCCTATATGGATACATGTAGTTGGAACTCTAAATCAAACACGGTTTGTGCTAGCTCTTTGAAACTTGGCACAATAATGTAGTTCCAAGTTCTATCGCTACGGTTTGTGTCCTATTGAAGTCACCCCAAGCAGAGACTGACGAGAATCACTTTCATTGAAACGGTTTGCCAAGCTTCCAATAAACTACGAATTTCCTGAAATCTCAGCAAATATTTTTTCACCCAATCCTGATGATACTTGCAGGTAATGATAAGTACACCAATCCCACTTGGCTCACCAAATTTCGTTCTTCTAGGTTAAACCGTTACTTTGCAGGAACCGTTTTCATGTTTAGGTTTCACTCTGTTTTCTCCTATATGGATACATGTAGTTGGAACTCTAAATCAAACACGGTTTGTGCTAGCTCTTTGAACCTTGGCACAATAATGTAGTTCCAAGTTCTATCGCTATGGTTTGTGTCCTATTGAAATAGCCCAAAGCAGAGACTGACGAGAATCACTTTCATTGAAACGGGTTGCCAAGCTTCCAATAAACTACGAGTTTCCTGAAATCTCAGCAAACATTTTTTCACCCAATCTTGATGATAATTCCATTTAATGATCAGTACACCAATCCCACTTGGCTCACCAAATTTCGTTCTTCTAGGTTAAACTGTTCCTTTGCACTAATCGTTTTCATGTTTAGGTTTTACTCTGTTTTCTCCTATATGGATACATGTAGTTGGAACTCTAAATCAAACACGGTTTGTGCTAGCTCTTTGAAACTTGGCACAATAATGTAGTTCCAAGTTCTATCGCTACGGTTTGTGTCCTATTGAAGTAGCCCCAAGCAGAGACTGACGAGAATCACTTTCATTGAAACGGGTTGCCAAATTCCAAAAAACTACGAGTTTCCTGAAATCTCAGCAAATATTTTTTCACCCAATCCTGATGATACTTGCAGGTAATGATCAGTACACCAATCCCACTTGGCTCACCAAATTTCGTTCTTCTAGGTTAAACCGTTACTTTGCAGGAACCGTTTTCATGTTTAGGTTTCACTCTGTTTTCTCCTATATGGATACATGTATTTGGAACTCTAAATCAAACACGGTTTGTGCTAGCTCTTTGAAACTTGGCACAATAATGTAGTTCCAAATTCTATCGCTATGGTTTGTGTCCTATTGAAGTAGCCCCAAGCAGAGACTGACGAGAATCACTTTCATTGAAAGGGGTTCCCAAGCTTCCAAAAAACTACGAGTTTCCCGAAATCTCAGCAAACATTTTTTCACCCAATCTTGATGATACTAACAGGTAACGACCAGTACACCAATCCCACTTGGCTCACCAAATTTCGTTCTTCTAGGTTAAACCGTTCCTTTGCAGTAACCGTTTTCATGTTTAGGTTTTACTCTGTTTTCTCCTATATGGATACATGTAGTTGGAAATCTAAATCAAACACGGTTTGTGCTAGCTCTTTGAAAGTTGGCACAATAATGCATTTCCAAGTTCTGTCGCTATGGTTTGTGTCCTATTGAAGTAGCCCCAAGCAGTGACTGACGAGAATCACTTTCATTGAAAGGGGTTGCCAAGCTTCCAAACAACTACGAGTTTCCTGAAATCTCAACAAACTTTTTTTCACCCAAACTTTTGATACTTGCAGGTAATGGTCAGTACACCAATCCCACTCGGCTCACCGAATTGCGTTCTTCTAGGTTAAACCTTTCCTTTGCAGTAACCGTTTTCATGTTTAGATTTCACTCTGTTTTCTCCTATATGGATACATGAATTTGGAACTCTAAATCAAACACGGTTTGTGCTATCTCTTTGAAACATGGCACAATAATGTAGTTCCAAGTTCTATCGCTATGGTTTGTGTCCTATTGAAGTAGCCCCAAGCAGAGACTGACGAGAATCACTTTCATTGAAAGGGGTTGCCAAGCTTCCAAAAAACGACGAGTTTCCTGAAATCTCAGCAAACATTTTTTCACCCAATCTTGATGATAATTCCATTTAATGATCAGTACACCAATCCCACTTGGCTCACCAAATTTCGTTCTTCTAGGTTAAACCGTTCCTTTCCAGTAATCGTTTTCATGTTTAGGTTTCACTCCGTTTTCTCCTATATGGATACATGTGTTTGGAACTCTAAATCAAACACGGTTTGTGTTAGCTCTTTGAAACTTGGCACAATAATGTAGTTGCAAGTTCTATCGCTATGGTTTGTGTCCTATTGAAGTAGCCCCAAGCAGAGACTGATGAGAATCACTTTCATTGAAAGGGGTTGCCAAGCTTCCAAAAAACTACGAGTTTCCGGAAATCTCAGCAAATATTTTTTCACCCAATCCTGATGATACTAACAGGTAATGACCAGTACACCAATCCCACTTGGCTCACCAAATTTCGTTCTTCTATCTTAAACCGTTACTATGCAGTACTGGTTTTCATGTTTAGGTTTCACTCTGTTTTCTCGTATATGGATACATGTAGTTGGAACTCTAAATCAAACACGGTTTGTGCTAGGTCTTTGAAACTTGGCACAATAATGTAGTTCCAAGTTCTATCGCTATGGTTTGTGTCCTATTGAAGTAGCCCAAAGCAGAGACTGACGAGAATCACTTTCATTGAAAGGGGTTGCCAAGCTTCCAATAAACTACGAGTTTCCGGAAATCTCAGCAAACATTTTTTCACCCAAACTTTTGATACTTGCAGGTAATGGTAAGTACACAAACCCCACTTGGCTCACCAAATTTCGTTCTTCTAGGTTAAACCGTTCCTTTGCAGTAACCGTTTTCATGATTAGGTTTCACTCTGTTTTCTCCTATATGGATACATGTAGTTGGAACTCTAAATCAAACACGGTTTGTGCTATATCTTTGAAACTTAGTACAATAATGTAGTTCCAAGTTCTATCGCTATGGTTTGTGTCCTATTGAAGTAGCCCCAAGCAGAGACTGAAGAGAATCACTTTCATTGAAAGGGGTTGCAAGCTTCCAAAAAACGACGAGTTTCCTGAAAACTCAGCAAACATTTTTTCACCCAATCTAGATGATACTTCCATTTCATGATCAGTACACCAATCCCACTTGGCACACCAAATTTCTTTCTCTATGTTAAACCGTTCCTTTGCAGTAATCGTTTTCATGTTTAGGTTTCACTAAGTTTTCTCCTATATGGATACATGTAGTTGGAACTCTAAATCAAACACGGATTGTGCTACCTCTTTGAAACTTGGCACAATAATGTAGTTCCAAGTTCAATCGCTATGGTTCGTGTCCTACTGAAGTAGCCCCAAGCAGAGACTGACGAGAATCACTTTCATTGAAAGGGGGTCCAAGCTTCCAAAAAACTATGAGTTTCTGAAATCTCAGCAAATATTTTTTCACCCAATCCTGATGATACTTGCAGGTAATGATCAGTACACCAATCCCACTTGGATCACCAAATTTCGTTCTTCTAGGTTAAACCGTTATTTTGCAGTAACCGTTTTCAGGTTTCGGTTTCACTCTGTTTTCTCCTATATGGATACATGTATTTGGAACTCTAAATCAAACACGGTTTGTGCTAGCTCTTTGAAACTTGGCACAATAATGTAGTTCCAAGTTCTATCGCTATGGTTTGTGGCCTATTGAAGTAGCCCCAAGCAGAGACTGACGAGAATCACTTTCATTGAAAGGACTTGCCAAGCTTCCAAAAAACTACGAGTTTCCTGAAATCTCAGAAAACATTTTTCAACCAATCTTGATGATACTTGCAGGTAATGATCAGTACACCAATCCGACTTGGTTCACCAAATTGCGTTCTTCTAGGTTAAACCGTTCCTTTGCAGTAACCGTTTTCATGATTAGGTTTCACTCTGGTTTCTCCTATATGGATACATGTAGTTGGAACTCTAAATCAAACACGGTTTGTGCTAGCTCTTTGAAACTTGGCACAATAATGTAGTTCCAAGTTCTATCGCTATGGTTTGTGTCCAATTGAAGTAGCCCAAGCAGAGACTGACGAGAATCACTTTCATTGAAAGGGGTTGCCAAGCTTCCAAAAAACGACGAGTTTCCTGAAATCTCAGCAAATATTTTTTCACCCAACCCTATGATACTTGCAGGTAATGAATCAGTACACCAATACCACTTGGCTCACCAAATTTCGTTCTTCTAGGTTAAACCGTAACTTTGCAGTAACCGTTTTCATGTTTCGGTTTCACTCTGTTTTCTCCTATATGGATACATGTAGTTGGAACTCTAAATCAAACACGGTTTGTACTAGCTCTTTGAAACTTGGCACAATAATGTAGTTCCAAGTTCTATCGCTATGGTTTGTGTCCTATTGAAGTAGCCCCAAGAAGAGACTGACGAGAATCACTTTCATTGAAAGGGGTTGCCAAGCTTCCAAAAAACGACGAGTTTCCTGAAATCTCAGCAAACATTTTTTTCACCCAATTCCTGATGATACTTGCAGGTATTGATCAGTACACCAATCCCACTTGGCTCACCAAATTTCGTTCTTCTAGGTTAAACTGTTACTTTGCAGTACTGGTTTTCATGATTAGGTTTCACTCTGTTTCTCCTATATGGATACATGTATTTGGAACTCTAAATCAAACACGGTTTGTGCTATATCTTTGAAACTTGGCACAATAATGTAGTTAAAAGTTCTATCGCTATGGTTTGTGTCCTATTGAAGTAGCCCCAAGCAGAGACTGACGAGAATCACTTTCATTGAAAGGGGTTGCCAACTTCCAAAAAACGACGAGTTTCCGGAAATCTCAGCAAACATTTTTCACCCAATCTTGATGATACTTGCAGGTAATAATCAGTACACTAATCCCACTTGGCTCACCAAATTGCGTTCTTCTAGGTTAACCGTTACTTTGCAGGAACCGTTTTCATGTTTAGATTTCACTCTGTTTTCTACTATATGGAAACATGTATTTGGAACTCTAAATCAAACACGGTTTGTGCTAGCTCTTTTAAACTTGCACAATAATGTAGTTCCAAGTTCTATCGCTATGGTTTGTGTCCTATTGAAGTAGCCCCAAGCAGAGACTGACGAGAATCACTTTCATTGAAAGGGGTTGCCAAGCTTCCCAAAAACTACGAGTTTCCGGAAATCTCAGCAAATATTTTTTCACCCCAATCCTGATGATACTAACAGGTAATGACCAGTACACCAATCCCACTTGGCTCACCAAATTTCGTTCTTCTAACTTAAACCGTTACTATGCAGTACTGGTTTTCATGTTTAGGTTTCACTCTGTTTTCTCGTATATGGATACATGTAGTTGGAACTCTAAATCAAACACGGTTTGTGCTAGGTCTTTGAAACTTGGCACAATAATGTAGTTCCAAGTTCTATCGCTATGGTTTGTGTCCTATTGAAGTAGCCCCAAGCAGAGACTGACGAGAATCACTTTCATTGAAAGGGGTTGCCAAGCTTCCAATAAACTACGAGTTTCCGGAAATCTCAGCAAACATTTTTTCACCCAAACTTTTGATACTTGCAGGTAATGGTAAGTACACAAACCCCACTTGGCTCACCAAATTTAGTTCTTCTAGGTTAAACGGTTCCTTTGCAGTAACCGTTTTCATGATTAGGTTTCACTCTGTTTTCTCCTATATGGATACATGTATTTGGAACTCTAAATCAAACACGGTTTGTGCTATATCTTTGAAACTTAGTACAATAATGTAGTTCCAAGTTCTATCGCTATGGTTTGTGTCCTATTGAAGTAGCCCCAAGCAGAGACTGAAGAGAATCACTTTCATTGAAAGGGGTTGCAAGCTTCCAAAAAACGACGAGTTTCCTGAAAACTCAGCAAACATTTTTTCACCCAATCTTGATGATACTTCCATTTAATGATCAGTACACCAATCCACTTGGCTCACCAAATTTCTTTCTCTATGTAAAACCGTTCCTTTGCAGTAATCGTTTTCATGTTTAGGTTTCACTAAGTTTTCTCCTATATGGATACATGTAGTTGGAACTCTAAATCAAATACGGTTTGTGCTAGCTCTTTGAAACTTGGCACAATAATGTAGTTCCAAGTTCAATCGCTATGGTTTGTGTCCTATTGAAGTAGCCCCAAGCAGAGACTGACGAGAATCACTTTCATTGAAAGGGGGTCCAAGCTTCCAAAAAACTATGAGTTTCTGAAATCTCAGCAAATATTTTTTCACCCAAACCTGATGATACTTGCAGGTAATGATCAGTACACCAATCCCACTTGGATCACCAAATTTCGTTCTTCTAGGTTAAACCGTTATTTGCAGTAACCGTTTTCAGGTTTCGGTTTCACTCTGTTTTCTCCCTATATGGATACATGTAGTTGGAACTCTAAATCAAACACGGTTTGTGCTAGCTCTTTGAAACTTCGCACAATAATGTAGTTCCAAGTTCTATCGCTATGGTTTGTGTCCTATTGAAGTAGCCCCAAGCAGAGACTGACGAGAATCACTTTCATTGAAAGGACTTGCCAAGCTTCCAAAAAACTACGAGTTTCCTGAAATCTCAGAAAACATTTTTCACCCAATCTTGATGATACTTGCAGGTAATGATCAGTACACAAATCCCACTTGGCTAACCAAATTTCGTTCTTCTAGGTTAAACCGTTCCTTTGCAGTAATCGTTTTCATGTTTATGTTTCACTGTGTTTTCTCCTATATGGATACATGTATTTGGAACTCTAAATCAAACACGGTTTGTGCTAGCTCTTTGAAACTTGGCACAATAATGTAGTTCCAAGTTCTATCGCTATGGTTTGTGTCCTATTGAAGTAGCCCCAAGCAGAGACTGACGAGAATCACTTCCATTGAAAGGGGTTGCCAAGCTTCCAAAAACGACGAGTTTCCTAAAATCTCAGCAAACATTTTTTCACCCAATCTTGATGATACTAACAGCTAATGACCAGTACACCAATCCCACTTGGCTCTCCAAATTTCGTTCTTCTAGGTTAAACCGTTCCTTTGCAGTAACAGTTTTCCATGTTTAGGTTTCACCTCTGTTTTCTCCTATATGGATACATGTAGTTGGAACTCTAAATCAAACACGGTTTGTGCTAGCCCTTTTAAACTTGGCACAATAATGTAGTTCCAAGTTCTATCGCTATGGTTTGTGTCCTATTGAAGTAGCCCCAAGCAGAGACTGACGAGAATCACTTTCATTGAAAGGGGTTGCCAAGCTTCCAAAAAACGACGAGTTTCCTGAAATCTCAGTAAATATTTTTTTACCCAATCCTGATGATACTAACAGGTAATGACCAGTACACCAATCCCACTTGGCTCACCAAATTTCGTTCTTCTAGGTAAACCGTTACTATGCAGTACTGGTTTCATGTTTAGGTTTCACTCTGTTTTCTCGTATATGGATACATGTAGTTGGAACTCTAAATCAAACACGGTTTGTGCTAGCTCTTTGAAACTTGGCACAATAATGTAGTTCCAAGTTCTATCGCTATGGTTTGTGTCTATGGAAGTAGCCCCAAGCAGAGACTGACGAGAATCACTTTCATTGAAAGGGGTTGCCAAGCTTCCAATAAACTACGAGTTTCCTGAAATCACAGCAATATGTTTCACCCAATCCTGATTATACTTGCAGGTAATGATCAGTACACCAATCCCACTTGGCTCACCAAATTTCGTTCTTCTAGGTTAAATCGTTACTTTGCAGTAACTGTTTTCATGTTTCGGTTTCACTCTGTTTTGTCCTATATGGATACATGTAGTTGGAACTCTAAATCAAACACAGTTTGTGCTAGCTCTTTGAAACTTGGCACAACAATGTAGTTCCAAGTTCTATCGCTATGGTTTGTGTCCTATTGAAGTAGCCCAAAGCACAGACTGACGAGAATCACTTTCATTGAAAGGAGTTGCCAAGCTTCCAAAAAACTACGAGTTTCCTGAAATCTCAGCAAACATTTTTCACCCAATCTTGATGATACTTGCAGGTAATGATCAGTACACCAATCCCACTTGGCTCACCAAATTGCTTTCTTCTAGGTTAAACCGTTCCTTTGCAGTAACCGTTTTCATGTTTAGGTTTCACTCTGTTTTCTCCTATATGGATACATGTAGTTGGAACTCTAAATCAAACACGGTTTGTGCTAGCTCTTTGAAACTTGGCACAATAATGTAGTTCCAAGTTCTTTCGCTATGGTTTGTGTCCGATTGAAGTAGCCACAAGCAGAGACTGACGAGAATCACTTTCATTGAAAAGGAGTTGCCAAGCTTCCAAAAAACTACGAGTTTCCGGAAATCTCAGCAAATATTTTTCACCCAATCTTGATGATACTAACCGCTAATGACCAGTACACCAATCCCACTTGCTCACCAAATTTTCGTTCTTCTAGGTTAAATCGTTACTTTGCAGTAACTGTTTCATGTTTCGGTTTCACTCTGTTTTGTCCTATATGGATACATGTAGTTGGAACTCTAAATCAAACACGGTTTGTGCTAGCTCTTTGAAACTGGGCACAATATGTAGTTCCAAGTGCTATCGCTATGGTTTGTGTCCTATTGAAGTAGCCCAAAGCAGAGACTGACGAGATCACTTTCATTGAAAGGGGTTGCCAAGCTTCCAATAAACTACGAGTTTCCGGAAATCTCAGCAAACATTTTTTCACCCAACTTTGATACTTGCAGGTAATGGTCAGTACACAAACCCCACTTGGCTCACCAAATTTCGTTCTTCTAGGTTACACCGTTCCTTGCAGTAACCGTTTTCATGTTTAGGTTTCACTCTGTTTTCTCCTATTTGGATACATGTATTTGGAACTCTAAATCAAATACGGTTTGTGCTATATCTTGAAACTTGGCACAATAATGTAGTTCCAAGTTCTATCGCTATGGTTTGTGTCCTTTTGAAGTAGCACCAAGCAGAGACTAACGAGAATCACTTTCATTGAAAGGGGTTGCAAGCTTCCAAAAAACTACGAGTTTCCTGAAATCTCAGCAAATATTTTTTCACCCAATCCTGATGATACTTGCAGGTAATGATCAGTTCACCAATCCCACTTGGCTCACCAAATTTCGTTCTTCTAGGTTAAACCGTTATTTTGCAGTAACCGTTTTCAGGTTTCGGTTTCACTCTGTTTTCTCCTATATGGATACATGTAGTTGGAACTCTAAAACAAACACGGTTTGTGCTAGCTCTTTGAAACTTGGCACAATAATGTAGTTCCAAGTTCTATAGCTATGGTTTGTGTCCTATTGAAGTAGCCACAAGCAGAGACTGACGAGAATCACTTTCATTGAAAGGGGTTGCCAACTTCCAAAAAACGACGAGTTTCCGGAAATCTCAGCAAACATTTTTCACCCAATCTTGATGATACTTGCAGGTAATGATCAGTACACCAATCCCACTTGGCTCACCAAGTTGCGTTCTTCTAGGTTAAACCGTTCCTTTGCAGTAACCGTTTTCATGTTTAGGTTTCACTCTGTTTTCTCCTATATGGATACAAGTAGTAGGGACTCTAAATCAAACATGGTTTGTGCTAGCTCTTTTAAACATGGCACAATAATGTAGTTTCAAGTTCATTGCTATGGTTTGTGTCCTATTGAAGTAGCCCCAAGCAGAGACTGACGAGAATCACTTCCATTGAAAGGGGTTGCCAAGCTTCCAAAAAACGACGAGTTTCCTGAAAACTCAGAAAACATTTTTCAACCAATCTTGATGATACTTGCAGGTAATGATCAGTATACCAATCCCACTTGGCTCAACAAATTGCGTTCCTTTTAGGTTAAACCGTTCCTTTGCAGTAACCGTTTTCATGTTTAGGTTTCACTCTGTTTTCTCCTATATGGATACATGTATTTGGAACTCTAAATCAAACACGGTTTGTGCTATCTCTTTGAAACTTGGCACAATAATGTAGTTCCAAGTTCTATCGGCTATGGTTTGTGTCCTATTGAAGTAGCCCCAAGCAGAGACTGACGAGAATCACTTTCATTGAAAGGGGTTGCCAAGCTTCCAAAAAACTACGAGTTTCCTGAAATCTCAGCAAATATTTTTTCACCCAATTCTGATGATACTTGCAGGTAATGATGAGTAAACCAATCCCACTTGGCTCACCACATTTCGTTCTTCTAGGTTAAACCGTTACTTTGCAGGAACCGTTTTCATGTTTAGGTTTCACTCTGTTTTCTCCTATATGGATACATGTAGTTGGAACTCTAAATCAAACACGGTTTGTGCTAGCTCTTTGAAACTTGGCACAATAATGTAGTTCTAAGTTCGATCGCTATGGTTTGTGTCTATTGAAGTAGCCCCCAAGCAGAGACTGACCGAGAATCACTTTCATTGAAAGGGGTTGCCAAGCTTCCAAAAATTACGAGTTTCCGGAAATCTCAGCAAACATTTTTCACCCAATCTTGATGATACTAACAGGTAACGACCAGTACACCAATCCCACTTGGCTCACCAAATTTCGTTCTTCTAGGTTAAACCGTTCCTTTGCAGTAACCGTTTTCATGTTTAGGTTTTACTCTGTTTTCTCCTATATGGATACATGTAGTTGGAACTCTAAATCAAAACACGGTTTGTGCTAGCTCTTTGAAACTTGGCACAATAATGTAGTTCCAAGTTCTATCGCTACGGTTTGTGTCCTATTGAAGTCACCCAAGCAGAGACTGACGAGAATCACTTTCATTGAAACGGTTTGCCAAGCTTCCAATAAACTACGAATTTCCTGAAATCTCAGCAAATATTTTTTCACCCAATCCTGATGATACCTTGCAGGTAATGATAAGTACACCAATCCCACTTGGCTCACCAAATTTCGTTCTTCTAGGTTAAACCGTTACTTGCAGGAACCGTTTTCATGTTTAGGTTTCACTCTGTTTTCTCCTATATGGATACATGTAGTTGGAACTCTAAATCAAACACGGTTTGTGCTAGCTCTTGAACCTTGGCACAATAATGTAGTTCCAAGTTCTATCGCTATGGTTTGTGTCCTATTGAAATAGCCCAAAGCAGAGACTGACGAGAATCACTTTCATTGAAACGGGTTGCCAAGCTTCCAATAAACTACGAGTTTCCTGAAATCTCAGCAAACATTTTTCACCCAATCTGATGATAATTCCATTTAATGATCAGTACACCAATCCCACTTGGCTCACCAAATTTCGTTCTTCTAGGTTAAACTGTTCCTTTGCACTAATCGTTTTCATGTTTTAGGTTTTACTCTGTTTTCTCCTATATGGATACATGTAGTTGGAACTCTAAATCAAACACGGTTTGTGCTAGCTCTTTGAAACTTGGCACAATAATGTAGTTCCAAGTTCTATCGCTACGGTTTGTGTCCTATTGAAGTAGCCCCAAGCAGAGACTGACGAGAATCACTTTCATTGAAACGGGTTGCCAATTCAAAAAACTACGAGTTTTCCTGAAATCTCAGCAAATATTTTTCACCCAATCCTGATGATACTTGCAGGTAATGATCAGTACACCAATCCCACTTGGCTCACCAAATTTCGTTCTTCTAGGTTAAACCGTTACTTTGCAGGAACCGTTTCATGTTTAGGTTTCACTCTGTTTTCTCCTATATGGATACATGTATTTGGGAACTCTAAATCAAACACGGTTTGTGCTAGCTCTTTGAAACTTGGCACAATAATGTAGTTCCAAGTTCTATCGCTATGGTTTGTGTCCTATTGAAGTAGCCCCAAGCAGAGACTGACGAGAATCAGTTTCATTGAAAGGGGTTGCAAGCTTCCAAAAAACTACGAGTTTCCCGAAATCTCAGCAAACATTTTTTCAACCAATCTTGATGATACTAACAGGTAACGACCAGTACACCAATCCCACTTGGCTCACCAAATTTCGTTCTTCTAGGTTAAACCGTTCCTTTGCAGTAACCGTTTTCATGATTAGGTTCACTCTGTTTTCTCCTATATGGATACATGTAGTTGGAACTCTAAATCAAACACGGTTTGTGCTATATCTTTGAAACTTAGTACAATAATGTAGTTCCAAGTTCTATCGCTATGGTTTGTGTCCTATTGAAGTAGCCCCAAGCAGAGACTGACGAGAATCACTTTCATTGACAGGGGTTGCAAGCTTCCAAAAAACGACGAGTTTCCTGAAAACTCAGCAAAACTCAGCAAACATTTTTCACCCAAACTTGATGATACTTGCAGGTAATGATCAGTACACTAATCCCACTCGGCTCACCGAATTGCGTTCTTCTAGGTTAAACCTTTCCTTTGCAGTAACCGTTTTCATGTTTAGATTTCACTCTGTTTTCTCCTATATGGATACATGAATTTGGAACTCTAAATCAAACACGGTTTGTGCTATCTCTTTGAAACATGGCACAATAATGTAGTTCCAAGTTCTATCGCTATGGTTTGTGTCCTATTGAAGTAGCCCCAAGCAGAGACTGACGAGAATCACTTTCATTGAAAGGGGTTGCCAAGCTTCCAAAAAACGACGAGTTTCCTGAAATCTCAGCAAACATTTTTTCACCCAATCTTGATGATAATTCCATTTAATGATCAGTACACCAATCCCACTTGGCTCACCAAATTTCGTTCTTCTAGGTTAAACCGTTCCTTTGCAGTAATCGTTTTCATGTTTAGGTTTCACTCCGTTTTCTCCTATATGGATACATGTGTTTGGAACTCTAAATCAAACACGGTTTGTGTTAGCTCTTTGAAACTTGGCACAATAATGTAGTTGCAAGTTCTATCGCTATGGTTTGTGTCCTATTGAAGTAGCCCCAAGCAGAGACTGACGAGAATCACTTTCATTGAAAGGGGTTGCCAAGCTTCCAAAAAACTACGAGTTTCCGGAAATCTCAGCAAATATTTTTTCACCCAATCCTGATGATACTAACAGGTAATGACCAGTACACCAATCCCACTTGGCTCACCAAATTTCGTTCTTCTATCTTAAACCGTTACTATGCAGTACTGGTTTTCATGTTTAGGTTTCACTCTGTTTTCTCGTATATGGATACATGTAGTTGGAACTCTAAATCAAACACGGTTTGTGCTAGGTCTTTGAAACTTGGCACAATAATGTAGTTCCAAGTTCTATCGCTATGGTTTGTGTCCTATTGAAGTAGACCAAAGCAGAGACTGACGAGAATCACTTTCATTGAAAGGGGTTGCCAAGCTTCCAATAAACTACGAGTTTCCGGAAATCTCAGCAAACATTTTTTCACCCAAACTTTTGATACTTGCAGGTAATGGTAAGTACACAAACCCCACTTGGCTCACCAAATTTCGTTCTTCTAGGTTAAACCGTTCCTTTGCAGTAACCGTTTTCATGATTAGGTTTCACTCTGTTTTCTCCTATATGGATACATGTAGTTGGAACTCTAAATCAAACACGGTTTGTGCTATATCTTTGAAACTTAGTACAATAATGTAGTTCCAAGTTCTATCGCTATGGTTTGTGTACTATTGAAGTAGCCCCAAGCAGAGACTGAAGAGAATCACTTTCATTGAAAGGGGTTGCAAGCTTCCAAAAACGACGAGTTTCCTGAAAACTCAGCAAACATTTTTTCACCCAATCTAGATGATACTTCCATTTCATGATCAGTACACCAATCCCACTTGGATCACCAAATTTCGTTCTTCTAGGTTAAACCGTTATTTTGCAGTAACCGTTTTCAGGTTTCGGTTTCACTCTGTTTTCTCCTATATGGATACATGTATTTGGAACTCTAAATCAAACACGGTTTGTGCTAGCTCTTTGAAACTTGGCACAATAATGTAGTTCCAAGTTCTATCGCTATGGTTTGTGGCCTATTGAAGTAGCCCCAAGCAGAGACTGACGAGAATCACTTTCATTGAAAGGACTTGCCAAGCTTCCAAAAAACTACGAGTTTCCTGAAATCTCAGAAAACATTTTTCAACCAATCTTGATGATACTTGCAGGTAATGATCAGTACACCAGTCCGACTTGGTTCACCAAATTGCGTTCTTCTAGGTTAAACCGTTCCTTTGCAGTAACCGTTTTCATGATTAGGTTTCACTCTGGTTTCTCCTATATGGATACATGTAGTTGGAACTCTAAATCAAACACGGTTTGTGCTAGCTCTTTGAAACTTGGCACAATAATGTAGTTCCAAGTTCTATCGCTATGGTTTGTGTCCAATTGAAGTAGCCCCAAGCAGAGACTGACGAGAATCACTTTCATTGAAAGGGGTTGCCAAGCTTCCAAAAAACGACGAGTTTCCTGAAATCTCAGCAAATATTTTTTCACCCAACCCTATGATACTTGCAGGTAATGATCAGTACACCAATACCACTTGGCTCACCAAATTTCGTTCTTCTAGGTTAAACCGTAACTTTGCAGTAACCGTTTTCATGTTTCGGTTTCACTCTGTTTTCTCCTATATGGATACATGTAGTTGGAACTCTAAATCAAACACGGTTTGTACTAGCTCTTTGAAACTTGGCACAATAATGTAGTTCCAAGTTCTATCGCTATGGTTTGTGTCCTATTGAAGTAGCCCCAAGAAGAGACTGACGAGAATCACTTTCATTGAAAGGAGTTGCCAAGCTTCCAAAAAACGACGAGTTTCCTAAAATCTCAGAAAACATTTTTCACCCAATCTTGATGATACTTGCAGGTAATGATCAGTACACCAATCCCACTTGGCTCACCAAATTGCTTTCTTCTAGGTTAAACCGTTCCTTTGCAGTAACCGTTTTCATGTTTAGGTTTCACTCTGTTTTCTCCTATATGGATAAATGTAGTTGGAACTCTAAATCAAACACGGTTTGTGCTAGCTCTTTTAAACATGGAACAATAATGTAGTTTCAAGTTCTATCGCTATGGTTTGTGTCGTATTGAAGTAGCCCCAAGCAGAGACTGACGTGAATCACTTTCATTGAAAGGGGTTGCCAAGCTTCCAAAAAACGACGAGTTTCCTGAAATCTCAGCAAACATTTTTTCACCCAATCCTGATGATACTTGCAGGTATTGATCAGTACACCAATCCCACTTGGCTCACCAAATTTCGTTCTTCTAGGTTAAACTGTTACTTTGCAGTACTGGTTTTCATGATTAGGTTTCACTCTGTTTTCTCCTATATGGATACATGTATTTGGAACTCTAAATCAAACACGGTTTGTGCTATATCTTTGAAACTTGGCACAATAATGTAGTTAAAAGTACTATCGCTATGGTTTGTGTCCTATTGAAGTAGCCCCAAGCAGAGACTGACGAGAATCACTTTCATTGAAAGGGGTTGCCAACTTCCAAAAAACGACGAGTTTCCGGAAATCTCAGCAAACATTTTTCACCCAATCTTGATGATACTTGCAGGTAATAATCAGTACACTAATCCCACTTGGCTCACCAAATTGCGTTCTTCTAGGTTAAACCGTTACTTTGCAGGAACCGTTTTCATGTTTAGATTTCACTCTGTTTTCTACTATATGGAAACATGTATTTGGAACTCTAAATCAAACACGGTTTGTGCTAGCTCTTTTAAACTTGGCACAATAATGTAGTTCCAAGTTCTATCGCTATGGTTTGTGTCCTATTGAAGTAGCCCCAAGCAGAGACTGACGAGAATCACTTTCATTGAAAGGGGTTGCCAAGCTTCCCAAAAACTACGAGTTTCCGGAAATCTCAGCAAATATTTTTTCACCCAATCCTGATGATACTAACAGGTAATGACCAGTACACCAATCCCACTTGGCTCACCAAATTTCGTTCTTCTAACTTAAACCGTTACTATGCAGTACTGGTTTTCATGTTTAGGTTTCACTCTGTTTTCTCGTATATGGATACATGTAGTTGGAACTCTAAATCAAACACGGTTTGTGCTAGGTCTTTGAAACTTGGCACAATAATGTAGTTCCAAGTTCTATCGCTATGGTTTGTGTCCTATTGAAGTAGCCCCAAGCAGAGACTGACGAGAATCACTTTCATTGAAAGGGGTTGCCAAGCTTCCAATAAACTACGAGTTTCCGGAAATCTCAGCAAACATTTTTTCACCCAAACTTTTGATACTTGCAGGTAATGGTAAGTACACAAACCCCACTTGGCTCACCAAATTTAGTTCTTCTAGGTTAAACGGTTCCTTTGCAGTAACCGTTTTCATGATTAGGTTTCACTCTGTTTTCTCCTATATGGATACATGTATTTGGAACTCTAAATCAAACACGGTTTGTGCTATATCTTTGAAACTTAGTACAATAATGTAGTTCCAAGTTCTATCGCTATGGTTTGTGTCCTATTGAAGTAGCCCCAAGCAGAGACTGAAGAGAATCACTTTCATTGAAAGGGGTTGCAAGCTTCGAAAAAACGACGAGTTTCCTGAAAACTCAGCAAACATTTTTTCACCCAATCTTGATGATACTTCCATTTAATGATCAGTACACCAATCCCACTTGGCTCACCAAATTTCTTTCTCTATGTAAAACCGTTCCTTTGCAGTAATCGTTTTCATGTTTAGGTTTCACTAAGTTTTCTCCTATATGGATACATGTATCTGGAACTCTAAATCAAATACGGTTTGTGCTAGCTCTTTGAAACTTGGCACAATAATGTAGTTCCAAGTTCAATCGCTATGGTTTGTGTCCTATTGAAGTAGCCCCAAGCAGAGACTGACGAGAATCACTTTCATTGAAAGGGGGTCCAAGCTTCCAAAAAACTATGAGTTTCTGAAATCTCAGCAAATATTTTTTCACCCAAACCTGATGATACTTGCAGGTAATGATCAGTACACCAATCCCACTTGGATCACCAAATTTCGTTCTTCTAGGTTAAACCGTTATTTTGCAGTAACCGTTTTCATGTTTCGGTTTCACTCTGTTTTCTCCTATATGGATACATGTAGTTGGAACTCTAAATCAAACACGGTTTGTGCTAGCTCTTTGAAACTTCGCACAATAATGTAGTTCCAAGTTCTATCGCTATGGTTTGTGTCCTATTGAAGTAGCCCCAAGCAGAGACTGACGAGAATCACTTTCATTGAAAGGACTTGCCAAGCTTCCAAAAAACTACGAGTTTCCTGAAATCTCAGAAAACATTTTTCAACCAATCTTGATGATACTTGCAGGTAATGATCAGTACACAAATCCCACTTGGCTCACCAAATTTCGTTCTTCTAGGTTAAACCGTTCCTTTGCAGTAATCGTTTTCATGTTTATGTTTCACTGTGTTTTCTCCTATATGGATACATGTATTTGGAACTCTAAATCAAACACGGTTTGTGCTAGCTCTTTGAAACTTGGCACAATAATGTAGTTCCAAGTTCTATCGCTATGGTTTGTGTCCTATTGAAGTAGCCCCAAGCAGAGACTGACGAGAATCACTTCCATTGAAAGGGGTTGCCAAGCTTCCAAAAAACGACGAGTTTCCTAAAATCTCAGCAAACATTTTTTCACCCAATCTTGATGATACTAACAGCTAATGACCAGTACACCAATTCCACTTGGCTCTCCAAATTTCGTTCTTCTAGGTTAAACCGTTCCTTTGCAGTAACAGTTTTCATGTTTAGGTTTCACTCTGTTTTCTCCTATATGGATACATGTAGTTGGAACTCTAAATCAAACACGGTTTGTGCTAGCCCTTTTAAACTTGGCACAATAATGTAGTTCCAAGTTCTATCGCTATGGTTTGTGTCCTATTGAAGTAGCCCCAAGCAGAGACTGACGAGAATCACTTTCATTGAAAGGGGTTGCCAAGCTTCCAAAAAACGACGAGTTTCCTGAAATCTCAGTAAATATTTTTTTACCCAATCCTGATGATACTAACAGGTAATGACCAGTACACCAATCCCACTTGGCTCACCAAATTTCGTTCTTCTAGGTTAAACCGTTACTATGCAGTACTGGTTTTCATGTTTAGGTTTCACTCTGTTTTCTCGTATATGGATACATGTAGTTGGAACTCTAAATCAAACACGGTTTGTGCTAGCTCTTTGAAACTTGGCACAATAATGTAGTTCCAAGTTCTATCGCTATGGTTTGTGTCCTATTGAAGTAGCCCCAAGCAGAGACTGACGAGAATCACTTTCATTGAAAGGGGTTGCCAAGCTTCCAATAAACTACGAGTTTCCTGAAATCACAGCAAATATGTTTTCACCCAATCCTGATTATACTTGCAGGTAATGATCAGTACACCAATCCCACTTGGCTCACCAAATTTCGTTCTTCTAGGTTAAATCGTTACTTTGCAGTAACTGTTTTCATGTTTCGGTTTCACTCTGTTTTGTCCTATATGGATACATGTAGTTGGAACTCTAAATCAAACACAGTTTGTGCTAGCTCTTTGAAACTTGGCACAACAATGTAGTTCCAAGTTCTATCGCTATGGTTTGTGTCCTATTGAAGTAGCCCAAAGCACAGACTGACGAGAATCACTTTCATTGAAAGGAGTTGCCAAGCTTCCAAAAAACTACGAGTTTCCTGAAACCTCAGCAAACATTTTTCACCCAATCTTGATGATACTTGCAGGTAATGATCAGTACACCAATCCCACTTGGCTCACCAAATTGCTTTCTTCTAGGTTAAACCGTTCCTTTGCAGTAACCGTTTTCATGTTTAGGTTTCACTCTGTTTTCTCCTATATGGATACATGTAGTTGGAACTCTAAATCAAACACGGTTTGTGCTAGCTCTTTGAAACTTGGCACAATAATGTAGTTCCAAGTTATTTCGCTATGGTTTGTGTCCGATTGAAGTAGCCACAAGCAGAGACTGACGAGAATCACTTTCATTGAAAGGAGTTGCCAAGCTTCCAAAAAACTACGAGTTTCCGGAAATCTCAGCAAATATTTTTCACCCAATCTTGATGATACTAACCGCTAATGACCAGTACACCAATCCCACTTGGCTCACCAAATTTCGTTCTTCTAGGTTAAATCGTTACTTTGCAGTAACTGTTTTCATGTTTCGGTTTCACTCTGTTTTGTCCTATATGGATACATGTAGTTGGAACTCTAAATCAAACACGGTTTGTGCTAGCTCTTTGAAACTGGGCACAATAATGTAGTTCCAAGTGCTATCGCTATGGTTTGTGTCCTATTGAAGTAGCCCAAAGCAGAGACTGACGAGAATCACTTTCATTGAAAGGGGTTGCCAAGCTTCCAATAAACTACGAGTTTCCGGAAATCTCAGCAAACATTTTTTCACCCAAACTTTTGATACTTGCAGGTAATGGTCAGTACACAAACCCCACTTGGCTCACCAAATTTCGTTCTTCTAGGTTACACCGTTCCTTGCAGTAACCGTTTTCATGTTTAGGTTTCACTCTGTTTTCTCCTATTTGGATACATGTATTTGGAACTCTAAATCAAATACGGTTTGTGCTATATCTTTGAAACTTGGCACAATAATGTAGTTCCAAGTTCTATCGCTATGGTTTGTGTCCTTTTGAAGTAGCACCAAGCAGAGACTAACGAGAATCACTTTCATTGAAAGGGGTTGCAAGCTTCCAAAAAACGAAGAGTTTCCTGAAATCTCAGCAAACATTTTTTCACCCAATCTTGATGATACTTCCATTTAATGATCAGTACACCAATCCCACTTGGCTCACCAAATTTCGTTCTTCTAGGTTAAACCGTTCCTTTGCAGTAACCGTTTTCATGTTTAGGTTTCACTCTGTTTTCTCCTATATGGATACATGTAGTTGGAACTCTAAATCAAACACGGTTTGTGCTAGCTCTTTGAAACTTGGCACAATAATGTAGTTCCAAGTTCTATCGCTATGGTTTGTGTCCTATTGAAGTAGCCCAAGCAGAGACTGACGAGAATCACTTTCATTGAAAGGGGTTGCCAAGCTTCCAAAAAACTACGAGTTTCCTGAAATCTCAGCAAATATTTTTTCACCCAATCCTGATGATACTTGCAGGTAATGATCAGTTCACCAATCCCACTTGGCTCACCAAATTTCGTTCTTCTAGGTTAAACCGTTATTTTGCAGTAACCGTTTTCAGGTTTCGGTTTCACTCTGTTTTCTCCTATATGGATACATGTAGTTGGAACTCTAAAACAAACACGGTTTGTGCTAGCTCTTTGAAACTTGGCACAATAATGTAGTTCCAAGTTCTATAGCTATGGTTTGTGTCCTATTGAAGTAGCCACAAGCAGAGACTGACGAGAATCACTTTCATTGAAAGGGGTTGCCAACTTCCAAAAAACGACGAGTTTCCGGAAATCTCAGCAAACATTTTTCACCCAATCTTGATGATACTTGCAGGTAATGATCAGTACACCAATCCCACTTGGCTCACCAAGTTGCGTTCTTCTAGGTTAAACCGTTCCTTTGCAGTAACCGTTTTCATGTTTAGGTTTCACTCTGTTTTCTCCTATATGGATACAAGTAGTAGGGACTCTAAATCAAACACGGTTTGTGCTAGCTCTTTTAAACATGGCACAATAATGTAGTTTCAAGTTCATTGCTATGGTTTGTGTCCTATTGAAGTAGCCCCAAGCAGAGACTGACGAGAATCACTTCCATTGAAAGGGGTTGCCAAGCTTCCAAAAAACGACGAGTTTCCTGAAAACTCAGAAAACATTTTTCAACCAATCTTGATGATACTTGCAGGTAATGATCAGTATACCAATCCCACTTGGCTCAACAAATTGCGTTCTTTTAGGTTAAACCGTTCCTTTGCAGTAACCGTTTTCATGTTTAGGTTTCACTCTGTTTTCTCCTATATGGATACATGTATTTGGAACTCTAAATCAAACACGGTTTGTGCTATCTCTTTGAAACATGGCACAATAATGTAGTTCCAAGTTCTATCGCTATGGTTTGTGTCCTATTGAAGTAGCCCCAAGCAGAGACTGACGAGAATCACTTTCATTGAAAGGGGTTGCCAAGCTTCCAAAAAACGACGAGTTTCTTGAAATCTCAGCAAACATTTTTTCACCCAATCTTGATGATAATTCCATTTAATGATCAGTACACCAATCCCACTTGGCTCACCAAATTTCGTTCTTCTAGGTTAAACCGTTCCTTTGCAGTAATCGTTTTCATGTTTATGTTTCACTGTGTTTTCTCCTATATGGATACATGTATTTGGAACTCTAAATCAAACACGGTTTGTGCTAGCTCTTTTGAACATGGCACAATAATGTAGTTTCAAGTTCTATCGCTATGGTTTGTGTCCTATTGAAGTAGCCCCACGCAGAGACTGACGAGAATCACTTCCATTGAAAGGGGTTGCCAAGTTTCCAAAAAACGACGAGTTTCCTAAAATCTCAGCAAACAATTTTTCACCCAATCTTGATGATACTAACAGCTAATGACCAGTACACCAATCCCACTTGGCTCACCAAATTTCGTTCTTCTAGGATAAACCGTTACTTTGCAGTACTGGTTTTCATGTTTAGGTTTCACTCTGTTTTCTCGTATATGGATACATGTAGTTGGAACTCTAAATCAAACACGGTTTGTGCTAGCTCTTTGAAACTTGGCACAATAATGTAGTTCCAAGTTCTATCGCTATGGTTTGTGTCCTATTGAAGTAGCCCCAAGCAGAGACTGACGAGAATCACTTTCATTGAAAGGGGTTGCCTAGCTTCCAAAAAACTACGAGTTTCCTGAAATCTCAGCAAATATTTTTTCACCCAATCCTGAGGTTACTTGCAGGTAATGATCAGTACACCAATCCCACTTGGCTCACCAAATTTCGTTCTTCTAGGTTAAACCGTTATTTTGCAGTAACCGTTTTCAGGTTTCGGTTTCACTCTGTTTTCTCCTATATGGATACATGTAGTTGGAACTCTAAATCAAACACGGTTTGTGCTAGCTCTTTTAAACATGGCACAATAATGTAGTTTCAAGTTCTATCGCTATGGTTTGTGTCCTATTGAAGTAGCCCCAAGCAGAGACTGACGAGAATCACTTCCATTGAAAGGGGTTGCCAAGCTTCCAATAAACTACGAGTTTCCGGAAATCTCAGCAAACATTTTTCACCCAATCTTGATGATACTTGCAGGTAATGATCAGTACACAAATCCCACTTGGCTCACCAAATTGCGTTCTTCTAGGTTAAACCGTTCCTTTGCAGTAACCGTTTTCATGTTTAGATTTCACTCTGTTTTCTCCTATATGGATACATGTATTTGGAACTCTAAATCAAACACGGTTTGTGCTAGCTCTTTGAAACTTGGCACAATAATGTAGTTCCAATTTCTATCGCTATGGTTTGTGTCCTATTGAAGTAGCCCCAAGCAGAGACTGACGAGGATCACTTTCATTGAAAGAGGTTGCCGAGCTTCCTAAAAACTACGACTTTCCGGAAATCTCAGCAAACATTTTGTAACCCAAACTTTTGATACTTGCAGGTTATGAACAGTACACAAATCCCACTTGGCTCACCAAATTTCGTTCTTCTAGGTTCAACCGTTCCTTTGCAGTAACCGTTTTCATGTTTAGGTTTCACTCTGTTTTCTCCTATATGGATACATGTAGTTGGAACTCTAAATCAAACACGGTTTGTGCTAGCTCTTTGAAACTTGGCACAATGATGCATTTCCAAGTTCTGTCGCTATGGTTTGTGTCCTATTGAAGTAGCCCCAAGCAGAGACTGACGAGAATCACTTCCATTGAAAGGGGTTGCCAAGCTTCCAATAAACTACGAGTTTCCGGAAATCTCAGCAAACATTTTTCACCCAATCTTGATGATACTTGCAGGTAATGATCAGTACACAAATCCCACTTGGCTCACCAAATTGCGTTCTTCTAGGTTAAACCGTTCCTTTGCAGTAACCGTTTTCATGTTTAGATTTCACTCTGTTTTCTCCTATATGGATACATGTATTTGGAACTCTAAATCAAACACGGTTTGTGCTAGCTCTTTGAAACTTGGCACAATGATGCATTTCCAAGTTCTGTCGCTATGGTTTGTGTCCTATTGAAGTAGCCCCAAGCAAAGACTGACGAGAATCACTTTCATTGAAAGGTTTTGCCAAGCTTCCAAAAAACTACGAGTTTCCTGAAATCTCAGCAAATATTTTTTCACCCAATCCTGAGGTTACTTGCAGGTAATGATCAGTACACCAATCCCACTTGGCTCACCAAATTTCGTTCTTCTAGGTTAAACCGTTATTTTGCAGTAACCGTTTTCAGGTTTCGGTTTCACTCTGTTTTCTCCTATATGGATACATGTAGTTGGAACTCTAAATCAAACACGGTTTGTGCTAGCTCTTTTAAACATGGCACAATAATGTAGTTTCAAGTTCTATCGCTATGGTTTGTGTCCTATTGAAGTAGCCCCAAGCAGAGACTGACGAGAATCACTTCCATTGAAAGGGGTTGCCAAGCTTCCAATAAACTACGAGTTTCCGGAAATCTCAGCAAACATTTTTCACCCAATCTTGATGATACTTGCAGGTAATGATCAGTACACAAATCCCACTTGGCTCACCAAATTGCGTTCTTCTAGGTTAAACCGTTCCTTTGCAGTAACCGTTTTCATGTTTAGATTTCACTCTGTTTTCTCCTATATGGATACATGTATTTGGAACTCTAAATCAAACACGGTTTGTGCTAGCTCTTTGAAACTTGGCACAATAATGTAGTTCCAATTTCTATCGCTATGGTTTGTGTCCTATTGAAGTAGCCCCAAGCAGAGACTGACGAGGATCACTTTCATTGAAAGAGGTTGCCGAGCTTCCTAAAAACTACGACTTTCCGGAAATCTCAGCAAACATTTTGTAACCCAAACTTTTGATACTTGCAGGTTATGAACAGTACACAAATCCCACTTGGCTCACCAAATTTCGTTCTTCTAGGTTCAACCGTTCCTTTGCAGTAACCGTTTTCATGTTTAGGTTTCACTCTGTTTTCTCCTATATGGATACATGTAGTTGGAACTCTAAATCAAACACGGTTTGTGCTAGCTCTTTGAAACTTGGCACAATGATGCATTTCCAAGTTCTGTCGCTATGGTTTGTGTCCTATTGAAGTAGCCCCAAGCAGAGACTGACGAGAATCACTTCCATTGAAAGGGGTTGCCAAGCTTCCAATAAACTACGAGTTTCCGGAAATCTCAGCAAACATTTTTCACCCAATCTTGATGATACTTGCAGGTAATGATCAGTACACAAATCCCACTTGGCTCACCAAATTGCGTTCTTCTAGGTTAAACCGTTCCTTTGCAGTAACCGTTTTCATGTTTAGATTTCACTCTGTTTTCTCCTATATGGATACATGTATTTGGAACTCTAAATCAAACACGGTTTGTGCTAGCTCTTTGAAACTTGGCACAATAATGTAGTTCCAATTTCTATCGCTATGGTTTGTGTCCTATTGAAGTAGCCCCAAGCAGAGACTGACGAGGATCACTTTCATTGAAAGAGGTTGCCGAGCTTCCTAAAAACTACGACTTTCCGGAAATCTCAGCAAACATTTTGTAACCCAAACTTTTGATACTTGCAGGTTATGAACAGTACACAAATCCCACTTGGCTCACCAAATTTCGTTCTTCTAGGTTCAACCGTTCCTTTGCAGTAACCGTTTTCATGTTTAGGTTTCACTCTGTTTTCTCCTATATGGATACATGTAGTTGGAACTCTAAATCAAACACGGTTTGTGCTAGCTCTTTGAAACTTGGCACAATGATGCATTTCCAAGTTCTGTCGCTATGGTTTGTGTCCTATTGAAGTAGCCCCAAGCAGAGACTGACGAGAATCACTTTCATTGAAAGGGGTTGCCAAGCTTCCAAAAAACTACGTGTTTCCTGAAATCTCAGCAAACTTTTTTTCACCCAAACTTTTGATACTTGCAGGGAATGATCAGTACACCAATCCCACTTGGCTCACCAAATTTCGTTCTTCTAGGTTAAACCGTTATTTTGCAGTAACCGTTTTCAGGTTTCGGTTTCACTCTGTTTTCTCCTATATGGATACATGTTGTTGGAACTCTAAATCAAACACGGTTTGTGCTAGCTCTTTGAAACTTGGCACAATAATGTACTTCCAAGTTCTATCGCTATGGTTTGTGTCCTATTGAAATAGCCCCAAGCAGAGACTGACGATAATCACTTTCATTGAAAGGGGTTGCCAAGCTTCCAAAAAACTACGAGTTTCCTGAAATCTCAGCAAATATTTTTTCACCCAATCCTGATGATACTTGCAGGTAATGATCAGTACACCAATCCCACTTGGCTCACCAAATTTCGTTCTTCTAGGTTAAACCGTTATTTTGCAGTAACCGTTTTCAGGTTTCGGTTTCACTCTGTTTTCTCCTATATGGATACATGTAGTTGGAACTCTAAATCAAACACGGTTTGTGCTAGCTCTTTGAAACTTGGCACAATAATGTACTTCCAAGTTCTATCGCTATGGTTTGTGTCCTATTGAAGTAGCCCCAAGCAGAGACTGACGAGAATCACTTTCATTGAAAGGGGTTTTCAACTTCCAAAAACGACGAGTTTCCGGAAATCTCAGCAAACATTTTTTCACCCAATCTTGATGATACTTGCAGGTAATGATCAGTACACCAATCCCACTTGGCTCACCAAGTTGCGTTCTTCTAGGTTAAACCGTTTCTTTGCAGTAACCGTTTTCATGTTTAGGTTTCACTCTGTTTTCTCCTATATGGATACATGTATTTGGAACTCTAAATCAAACACGGTTTGTGCTATATCTTTGAAACTTGGCACAATAATGTAGTTCCAAGTTCTATCGCTATGGTTTGTGTCCTATTGAAGTAGCCCCAAGCAGAGACTGACGATAATCACTTTCATTGAAAGGGGTTGCAAGCTTCCAAAAAACGACGAGTTTCCTGAAATCTCAGCAAATATTTTTTCACCCAATATTGATGATACTTCCATTTAATGATCAGTACACCAATCCCACTTGGCTCACCAAATTTCGTTCTTCTAGGTTAAACCGTTCCTTTGCAGTAATCGTTTTCATGTTTAGGTTTCACTCTGTTTTCTCCTATATGGATACATGTAGTTGGAACTCTAAATCAAACACGGTTTGTGCTAGCTCTTTGAAACTTGGCACAATAATGTAGTTCCAAGTTCTATCGCTATGGTTTGTGTCCTATTGAAGTAGCCCCAAGCAGAGACTGACGAGAATCACTTTCATGAAAGGGGTTGCCAAGCTTCCAAAAAACGAGTTTCCGGAAATCGCAGCAAACATTTTTTCACCCAATCCTGATGATACTTGCAGGTAATGATCAGTACACCAATCCCACTTGGCTCACCAAATTTCGTTCTTCTAGGTTAAACCGTTCCTTTGCAGTAACCGTTTTCTTGTTTAGGTTTCACTCTGTTTTCTCCTATATGGATACATGTAGTTGGAACTCTAAATCAAACACGGTTTGTGCTATCTCTTTGAAACATGGCACAATAATGTAGTTCCAAGTTCTATCGCTATGGTTTGTGTCCTATTGAGGTAGCCCCAAGCAGAGACTGACGAGAATCACTTTCATTGAAAGGGGTTGCCAAGCTTCCAAAAAACGACGAGTTTCTTGAAATCTCAGCAAACATTTTTTCACCCAATCTTGATGATAATTCCATTTAATGATCAGTACACCAATCCCACTTGGCTCACCAAATTTCGTTCTTCTAGGTTAAACCGTTCCTTTGCAGTAATCGTTTTCATGTTTATGTTTCACTGTGTTTTCTCCTATATGGATACATGTATTTGGAACTCTAAATCAAACACGGTTTGTGCTAGCTCTTTTGAACATGGCACAATAATGTAGTTTCAAGTTCTATCGCTATGGTTTGTGTCCTATTGAAGTAACCCCAAGCAGAGACTGACGAGAATCACTTCCATTGAAAGGGGTTGCCAAGCTTCCAAAAAACGACGAGTTTCCTAAAATCTCAGCAAACAATTTTTCACCCAATCTTGATGATACTAACAGCTAATGACCAGTACACCAATCCCACTTGGCTCACCAAATTTCGTTCTTCAAGGATAAACCGTTACTTTGCAGTACTGGTTTTCATGTTTAGGTTTCACTCTGTTTTCTCGTATATGGATACATGTAGTTGGAACTCTAAATCAAACACGGTTTGTGCTAGCTCTTTGAAACTTGGCACAATAATGTAGTTCCAAGTTCTATCTCTATGGTTTGTGTCCTATTGAAGTAGCCCAAAGCAGAGACTGACGAGAATCACTTTCATTGAAAGGGGTTGCCAAGCTTCCAATAAACTACGAGTTTCCGGAAATCTCAGCAAACATTTTTCACCCAAACTTTTGATACTTGCAGGTAATGGTCAGTACACAAACCCCACTTGGCTCACCAAATTTCGTTCTTCTAGGTTAAACCGTTCCTTTGCAGTAACCGTTTTCATGTTTAGGTTTCACTCTGTTTTCTCCTATATGGATACATGTAGTTGGAACTCTAAATCAAACACGGTTTGTGCTAGCTCTTTTAAACATGGCACAATAATGTAGTTTCAAGTTCTATCGCTATGGTTTGTGTCCTATTGAAGTAGCCCCAAGCAGAGACTGACGAGTATCACTTCCATTGAAAGGGGTTGCCAAGCTTCCAAAAAACGACGAGTTTCCTGAAAACTCAGAAAACATTTTTCAACCAATCTTGATGATACTTGCAGGTAATGATCAGTATACCAATCCCACTTGGCTCAACAAATTGCGTTCTTTTAGGTTAAACCGTTCCTTTGCAGTAACCGTTTTCATGTTGAGGTTTCACTCTGTTTTCTCCTATATGGATACATGTAGTTGGAACTCTAAATCAAACACGGTTTGTGCTAGCTCTTTGAAACTTGGCACAATATGTAGTTCCAAGTTCTATCGCTATGGTTTGTGTCCTATTGAAGTAGCCCAAAGCAGAGACTGACGAGAATCACTTTCATTGAAAGGGGTTGCCAAGCTTCCAATAAACTACGAGTTTCCGGAAATCTCAGCAAACATTTTTTCACCCAAACTTTTAATACTTGCAGGTAATGGTCAGTACACAAACCCCACTTGGCTCACCAAATTTCGTTCTTCTAGGTTACACCGTTCCTTTGCAGTAACCGTTTTCATGATTAGGTTTCATTCTGTTTTCTCCTATATGGATACATGTAGTTGGAACTCTAAATCAAACACGGTTTGTGCTATATCTTTGAAACTTGGCACAATAATGTAGTTCCAAGTTCTATCGCTATGGTTTGTGTCCTATTGAAGTAGCCCGAAGCAGAGACTGACGAGAATCACTTTCATTGAAAGGGGTTGCCAAGCTTCCAAAAAACGACGAGTTTCCTGAAATCTCAGCAAATATTTTTTCACCCAATCTTCATGATACTAACAGCTAATGACCAGTACACCAATCCCACTTGGCTCACCAAATTTCGTTCTTCTAGGTTAAACCGTTCCTTTGCAGTAATCGTTTTCATGTTTAGGTTTCACTCTGTTTTCTCCTATATGGATACATGTAGTTGGAACTCTAAATCAAACACGGTTTGTGCTAGCTCTTTGAAACTTGGCACAATAATGTAGTTCCAAGTTCTATCGCTATGGTTTGTGTCCTATTGAAGTAGCCCCAAGCAAAGACTGACGAGAATCACTTTCATTGAAAGGGGTTGCCAAGCTTCCAAAAAACTACGAGTTTCCTGAAATCTCAGCAAATATTTTTTCACCCAATCCTGAGGTTACTTGCAGGTAATGATCAGTACACCAATCCCACTTGGCTCACCAAATTTCGTTCTTCTAGGTTAAACCGTTATTTTGCAGTAACCGTTTTCAGGTTTCGGTTTCACTCTGTTTTCTCCTATATGGATACATGTAGTTGGAACTCTAAATCAAACACGGTTTGTGCTAGCTCTTTTAAACATGGCACAATAATGTAGTTTCAAGTTCTATCGCTATGGTTTGTGTCCTATTGAAGTAGCCCCAAGCAGAGACTGACGAGAATCACTTCCATTGAAAGGGGTTGCCAAGCTTGCAATAAACTACGAGTTTCCGGAAATCTCAGCAAACATTTTTCACCCAATCTTGATGATACTTGCAGGTAATGATCAGTACACAAATCCCACTTGGCTCACCAAATTGCGTTCTTCTAGGTTAAACCGTTCCTTTGCAGTAACCGTTTTCATGTTTAGATTTCACTCTGTTTTCTCCTATATGGATACATGTATTTGGAACTCTAAATCAAACACGGTTTGTGCTAGCTCTTTGAAACTTGGCACAATAATGTAGTTCCAAGTTCTATCGCTATGGTTTGTGTCCTATTGAAGTAGCCCCAAGCAGAGACTGACGAGGATCAGTTTCATTGAAAGAGGTTGCCGAGCTTCCTAAAAACTACGACTTTCCGGAAATCTCAGCAAACATTTTGTCACCCAAACTTTTGATACTTGCAGGTAATGAACAGTACACAAATCCCACTTGGCTCACCAAATTTCGTTCTTCTAGGTTCAACCGTTCCTTTGCAGTAACCGTTTTCATGTTTAGGTTTCACTCTGTTTTCTCCTATATGGATACATGTAGTTGGAACTCTAAATCAAACACGGTTTGTGCTAGCTCTTTGAAACTTGGCACAATGATGCATTTCCAAGTTCTGTCGCTATGGTTTGTGTCCTATTGAAGTAGCCCCAAGCAGAGACTGACGAGAATCACTTTCATTGAAAGGGGTTGCCAAGCTTCCAAAAAACTACGTGTTTCCTGAAATCTCAGCAAACTTTTTTTCACCCAAACTTTTGATACTTGCAGGGAATGATCAGTACACCAATCCCACTTGGCTCACCAAATTTCGTTCTTCTAGGTTAAACCGTTATTTTGCAGTAACCGTTTTCAGGTTTCGGTTTCACTCTGTTTTCTCCTATATGGATACATGTTGTTGGAACTCTAAATCAAACACGGTTTGTGCTAGCTCTTTGAAACTTGGCACAATAATGTACTTCCAAGTTCTATCGCTATGGTTTGTGTCCTATTGAAATAGCCCCAAGCAGAGACTGACGATAATCACTTTCATTGAAAGGGGTTGCCAAGCTTCCAAAAAACTACGAGTTTCCTGAAATCTCAGCAAATATTTTTTCACCCAATCCTGATGATACTTGCAGGTAATGATCAGTACACCAATCCCACTTGGCTCACCAAATTTCGTTCTTCTAGGTTAAACCGTTATTTTGCAGTAACCGTTTTCAGGTTTCGGTTTCACTCTGTTTTCTCCTATATGGATACATGTAGTTGGAACTCTAAATCAAACACGGTTTGTGCTAGCTCTTTGAAACTTGGCACAATAATGTACTTCCAAGTTCTATCGCTATGGTTTGTGTCCTATTGAAGTAGCCCCAAGCAGAGACTGACGAGAATCACTTTCATTGAAAGGGGTTTTCAACTTCCAAAAACGACGAGTTTCCGGAAATCTCAGCAAACATTTTTTCACCCAATCTTGATGATACTTGCAGGTAATGATCAGTACACCAATCCCACTTGGCTCACCAAGTTGCGTTCTTCTAGGTTAAACCGTTTCTTTGCAGTAACCGTTTTCATGTTTAGGTTTCACTCTGTTTTCTCCTATATGGATACATGTATTTGGAACTCTAAATCAAACACGGTTTGTGCTATATCTTTGAAACTTGGCACAATAATGTAGTTCCAAGTTCTATCGCTATGGTTTGTGTCCTATTGAAGTAGCCCCAAGCAGAGACTGACGATAATCACTTTCATTGAAAGGGGTTGCAAGCTTCCAAAAAACGACGAGTTTCCTGAAATCTCAGCAAATATTTTTTCACCCAATATTGATGATACTTCCATTTAATGATCAGTACACCAATCCCACTTGGCTCACCAAATTTCGTTCTTCTAGGTTAAACCGTTCCTTTGCAGTAATCGTTTTCATGTTTAGGTTTCACTCTGTTTTCTCCTATATGGATACATGTAGTTGGAACTCTAAATCAAACACGGTTTGTGCTAGCTCTTTGAAACTTGGCACAATAATGTAGTTCCAAGTTCTATCGCTATGGTTTGTGTCCTATTGAAGTAGCCCCAAGCAGAGACTGACGAGAATCACTTTCATGAAAGGGGTTGCCAAGCTTCCAAAAAACGAGTTTCCGGAAATCGCAGCAAACATTTTTTCACCCAATCCTGATGATACTTGCAGGTAATGATCAGTACACCAATCCCACTTGGCTCACCAAATTTCGTTCTTCTAGGTTAAACCGTTCCTTTGCAGTAACCGTTTTCTTGTTTAGGTTTCACTCTGTTTTCTCCTATATGGATACATGTAGTTGGAACTCTAAATCAAACACGGTTTGTGCTATCTCTTTGAAACATGGCACAATAATGTAGTTCCAAGTTCTATCGCTATGGTTTGTGTCCTATTGAGGTAGCCCCAAGCAGAGACTGACGAGAATCACTTTCATTGAAAGGGGTTGCCAAGCTTCCAAAAAACGACGAGTTTCTTGAAATCTCAGCAAACATTTTTTCACCCAATCTTGATGATAATTCCATTTAATGATCAGTACACCAATCCCACTTGGCTCACCAAATTTCGTTCTTCTAGGTTAAACCGTTCCTTTGCAGTAATCGTTTTCATGTTTATGTTTCACTGTGTTTTCTCCTATATGGATACATGTATTTGGAACTCTAAATCAAACACGGTTTGTGCTAGCTCTTTTGAACATGGCACAATAATGTAGTTTCAAGTTCTATCGCTATGGTTTGTGTCCTATTGAAGTAACCCCAAGCAGAGACTGACGAGAATCACTTCCATTGAAAGGGGTTGCCAAGCTTCCAAAAAACGACGAGTTTCCTAAAATCTCAGCAAACAATTTTTCACCCAATCTTGATGATACTAACAGCTAATGACCAGTACACCAATCCCACTTGGCTCACCAAATTTCGTTCTTCAAGGATAAACCGTTACTTTGCAGTACTGGTTTTCATGTTTAGGTTTCACTCTGTTTTCTCGTATATGGATACATGTAGTTGGAACTCTAAATCAAACACGGTTTGTGCTAGCTCTTTGAAACTTGGCACAATAATGTAGTTCCAAGTTCTATCTCTATGGTTTGTGTCCTATTGAAGTAGCCCAAAGCAGAGACTGACGAGAATCACTTTCATTGAAAGGGGTTGCCAAGCTTCCAATAAACTACGAGTTTCCGGAAATCTCAGCAAACATTTTTCACCCAAACTTTTGATACTTGCAGGTAATGGTCAGTACACAAACCCCACTTGGCTCACCAAATTTCGTTCTTCTAGGTTAAACCGTTCCTTTGCAGTAACCGTTTTCATGTTTAGGTTTCACTCTGTTTTCTCCTATATGGATACATGTAGTTGGAACTCTAAATCAAACACGGTTTGTGCTAGCTCTTTTAAACATGGCACAATAATGTAGTTTCAAGTTCTATCGCTATGGTTTGTGTCCTATTGAAGTAGCCCCAAGCAGAGACTGACGAGTATCACTTCCATTGAAAGGGGTTGCCAAGCTTCCAAAAAACGACGAGTTTCCTGAAAACTCAGAAAACATTTTTCAACCAATCTTGATGATACTTGCAGGTAATGATCAGTATACCAATCCCACTTGGCTCAACAAATTGCGTTCTTTTAGGTTAAACCGTTCCTTTGCAGTAACCGTTTTCATGTTGAGGTTTCACTCTGTTTTCTCCTATATGGATACATGTAGTTGGAACTCTAAATCAAACACGGTTTGTGCTAGCTCTTTGAAACTTGGCACAATATGTAGTTCCAAGTTCTATCGCTATGGTTTGTGTCCTATTGAAGTAGCCCAAAGCAGAGACTGACGAGAATCACTTTCATTGAAAGGGGTTGCCAAGCTTCCAATAAACTACGAGTTTCCGGAAATCTCAGCAAACATTTTTTCACCCAAACTTTTAATACTTGCAGGTAATGGTCAGTACACAAACCCCACTTGGCTCACCAAATTTCGTTCTTCTAGGTTACACCGTTCCTTTGCAGTAACCGTTTTCATGATTAGGTTTCATTCTGTTTTCTCCTATATGGATACATGTAGTTGGAACTCTAAATCAAACACGGTTTGTGCTATATCTTTGAAACTTGGCACAATAATGTAGTTCCAAGTTCTATCGCTATGGTTTGTGTCCTATTGAAGTAGCCCGAAGCAGAGACTGACGAGAATCACTTTCATTGAAAGGGGTTGCCAAGCTTCCAAAAAACGACGAGTTTCCTGAAATCTCAGCAAATATTTTTTCACCCAATCTTCATGATACTAACAGCTAATGACCAGTACACCAATCCCACTTGGCTCACCAAATTTCGTTCTTCTAGGTTAAACCGTTCCTTTGCAGTAATCGTTTTCATGTTTAGGTTTCACTCTGTTTTCTCCTATATGGATACATGTAGTTGGAACTCTAAATCAAACACGGTTTGTGCTAGCTCTTTGAAACTTGGCACAATAATGTAGTTCCAAGTTCTATCGCTATGGTTTGTGTCCTATTGAAGTAGCCCCAAGCAAAGACTGACGAGAATCACTTTCATTGAAAGGGGTTGCCAAGCTTCCAAAAAACTACGAGTTTCCTGAAATCTCAGCAAATATTTTTTCACCCAATCCTGAGGTTACTTGCAGGTAATGATCAGTACACCAATCCCACTTGGCTCACCAAATTTCGTTCTTCTAGGTTAAACCGTTATTTTGCAGTAACCGTTTTCAGGTTTCGGTTTCACTCTGTTTTCTCCTATATGGATACATGTAGTTGGAACTCTAAATCAAACACGGTTTGTGCTAGCTCTTTTAAACATGGCACAATAATGTAGTTTCAAGTTCTATCGCTATGGTTTGTGTCCTATTGAAGTAGCCCCAAGCAGAGACTGACGAGAATCACTTCCATTGAAAGGGGTTGCCAAGCTTGCAATAAACTACGAGTTTCCGGAAATCTCAGCAAACATTTTTCACCCAATCTTGATGATACTTGCAGGTAATGATCAGTACACAAATCCCACTTGGCTCACCAAATTGCGTTCTTCTAGGTTAAACCGTTCCTTTGCAGTAACCGTTTTCATGTTTAGATTTCACTCTGTTTTCTCCTATATGGATACATGTATTTGGAACTCTAAATCAAACATGGTTTGTGCTAGCTCTTTGAAACTTGGCACAATAATGTAGTTCCAAGTTCTATCGCTATGGTTTGTGTCCTATTGAAGTAGCCCCAAGCAGAGACTGACGAGGATCAGTTTCATTGAAAGAGGTTGCCGAGCTTCCTAAAAACTACGACTTTCCGGAAATCTCAGCAAACATTTTGTCACCCAAACTTTTGATACTTGCAGGTAATGAACAGTACACAAATCCCACTTGGCTCACCAAATTTCGTTCTTCTAGGTTCAACCGTTCCTTTGCAGTAACCGTTTTCATGTTTAGGTTTCACTCTGTTTTCTCCTATATGGATACATGTAGTTGGAACTCTAAATCAAACACGGTTTGTGCTAGCTCTTTGAAACTTGGCACAATGATGCATTTCCAAGTTCTGTCGCTATGGTTTGTGTCCTATTGAAGTAGCCCCAAGCAGAGACTGACGAGAATCACTTTCATTGAAAGGGGTTGCCAAGCTTCCAAAAAACTACGTGTTTCCTGAAATCTCAGCAAACTTTTTTTCACCCAAACTTTTGATACTTGCAGGGAATGATCAGTACACCAATCCCACTTGGCTCACCAAATTTCGTTCTTCTAGGTTAAACCGTTATTTTGCAGTAACCGTTTTCAGGTTTCGGTTTCACTCTGTTTTCTCCTATATGGATACATGTTGTTGGAACTCTAAATCAAACACGGTTTGTGCTAGCTCTTTGAAACTTGGCACAATAATGTACTTCCAAGTTCTATCGCTATGGTTTGTGTCCTATTGAAATAGCCCCAAGCAGAGACTGACGATAATCACTTTCATTGAAAGGGGTTGCCAAGCTTCCAAAAAACTACGAGTTTCCTGAAATCTCAGCAAATATTTTTTCACCCAATCCTGATGATACTTGCAGGTAATGATCAGTACACCAATACCACTTGGCTCACCAAATTTCGTTCTTCTAGGTTAAACCGTTATTTTGCAGTAACCGTTTTCAGGTTTCGGTTTCACTCTGTTTTCTCCTATATGGATACATGTAGTTGGAACTCTAAATCAAACACGGTTTGTGCTAGCTCTTTGAAACTTGGCACAATAATGTACTTCCAAGTTCTATCGCTATGGTTTGTGTCCTATTGAAGTAGCCCCAAGCAGAGACTGACGAGAATCACTTTCATTGAAAGGGGTTTTCAACTTCCAAAAACGACGAGTTTCCGGAAATCTCAGCAAACATTTTTTCACCCAATCTTGATGATACTTGCAGGTAATGATCAGTACACTAATCCCACTTGGCTCACCAAATTGCGTTCTTCTAGGTTAAACCGTTCCTTTGCAGTAACCGTTTTCATGTTTAGATTTCACTCTGTTTTCTCCTATATGGATACATGTATATGGAACTCTAAATCAAACACGGTTTGTGCTAGCTCTTTGAAACTTGGCACAATAATGTAGTTCCAAGTTCTATCGCTATGGTTTGTGTCCTATTGAAGTAGCCCCAAGCAGAGACTGACGAGAATCACTTTCATTGAAAGGGGTTGCCAAGCTTCCAAAAAACGACGAGTTTCCTGAAATCTCAGCAAACATTTTTTCACCCAATCTTGATGATAATTCCATTTAATGATCAGTACGCCAATCCCACTTGGCTCACCAAATTTCCTTCTTCTAGGTTAAACCGTTCCTTTGCAGTAATCGTTTTCATGTTTAGGTTTCACTCTGTTTTCTCCTATATGGATACATGTAGTTGGAACTCTAAATCAAACACGGTTTGTGCTAGCTTTTTGAAACGTGGCACAATAATGTAGTTCCAAGTTCTATCGCTATGGTTTGAGTCCTATTGAAGTAGCCCCAAGCAGAGACTGACGAGAATCACTTTCATTGAAAGGGGTTGCCAAGCTTCCAAAAAACTACGAGTTTTCTGAAATCTCAGCAAATATTTTTTCACCAAATCCTGATGATACTTGCAGGTAATGATCAGTACACCAATCCCACTTGGCTCACCTAATTTCGTTCTTCTAGGTTCAACCATTACTTTGCAGTAACTGTTTTCATGTTTCGGTTTCACTCTGTTTTCTCCTATATGGATACATGTAGTTGGAACTCTAAATCAAACACGGTTTGTGCTAGCTCTTTGAAACTTGGCACAATAATGTAGTTCCAAGTTCTATCGCTATGGTTTGTGTCCTATTGAAGTAGCCCCAAGCAGAGACTGACGAGAATCACTTTCATTGATAGAGGTTGCCGAGCTTCCTAAAATCTACGACTTTCGGAAATCTCAGCAAACATTTTGTCACCCAAACTTTTGATACTTGCAGGCAATGATCAGTACACAAATCCCACTTGGCTCACCAAATTTCGTTCTTCTAGATTAAACCGTTCCTTTGCAGTAACCGTGTTCATGTTTAGGTTTCACTCTGTTTTCTCCTATATGGATACATGTAGTTGGAACTCTAAATCAAACACGGCTTGTGCTAGCTCTTTGAAACTTGCAACAATAATGTAGTTCCAAGTTCTATCGCTATGGTTTGTGTCCTATTGAAATAGCCCGAATCAGAGACTGACGAGAATCACTTTCATTGAAAGGGGTTGCCAAGCTTCCAGAAAACTACGAGTTTCCTGATCTCAGCAAATATTTTTTCACCCAATCCTGATGATACTTGCAGGTAATGATCAGTACACCAATCCCACTTGGCTCACCAAGTTGCGTTCTTCTAGGTTAAACCGTTCCTTTGCAGTAACCGTTTTCAGGTTTAGGTTTCACTCTGTTTTCTCCTATATGGATACATGTAGTTGGAACTCTAAATCAAACACGGTTTGTGCTAGGTCTTTTAAACATGGCAAAATAATGTAGTTTCAAGTTCTATCGCTATGGTTTGTGTCCTATTGAAGTAGCCCCAAGCAGAGACTGACGAGAATCACTTTCATTGAAAGGGGTTTTCAACTTCCAAAAAACGACGAGTTTTCGGAAATCTCAGCAAACATTTTTTCACCCAATCTTGATGATACTTGCAGGTAATGATCAGTACACTAATCGCACTTGGCTCACCAAATTGCGTTCTTCTAGGTTAAACCATTCCTTTGCAGTAACCGTTTTCATGTTTAGATTTCACTCTGTTTTCTCCTATATGGATACATGTATTTGGAACTCTAAATCAAACACGGTTTGTGCTAGCTCTTTGAAACTTGGCACAATAATGTAGTTCCAAGTTCTATCGCTATGGTTTGTGTCCTATTGAAGTAGCCCCAAGCAGAGACTGACGAGAATCACTTTCATTGAAAGGGGTTGCCAAGCTTCCAAAAAACGACGAGTTTCCTGAAATCTCAGCAAACATTTTTTCACCCAATCTTGATGATAATTCCATTTAATGATCAGTACACCAATCCCACTTGGCTCACCTAATTTCGTTCTTCTAGGTTCAACCGTTACTTTGCAGTAACTGTTTTCATGTTTCGGTTTCACTCTGTTTTCTCCTCTATGGATACATGTAGTTGGAACTCTAAATCAAACACGGTTTGTGCTAGCTCTTTGAAACTTGGCACAATAATGTAGTTCCATGTTCTATCGCTATGGTTTGTGTCCTATTGAAGTAGCCCCAATAAGAGACTGACGAGAATCACTTTCATTGAAAGGAGTTGCCAAGCATCCAAAAAACTATGAGTTTCCTAAAATCTCTGCAAACATTTTTCACCCAATCTTGATGATACTTGCAGGTAATGATCAGTACACCAATGCCACTTGGCTCACCAAATTTCGTTCTTCTAGGTTAAACCGTTCCTTTGCAGTAACCGTTTTCTTGTTTAGGTTTCACTCTGTTTTCTCCTATATGGATACATGTAGTTGGAACTCTAAATCAAACACGGTTTGTGCTAGCTGTTTTAAACATGGCACAATAATGTAGTTTCAAGTTCTATCACTATGGTTTGTGTCCTATTGAAGAAGCCCCAAGCAGAGACTGACGTGAATCACTTTCATTGAAAGGGGTTGCCAAGCTTCCAAAAAACGACGAGTTTCCTAAAATCTCAGCAAACATTTTTTTCACCCAATCTTGATGATACTAACAGCTAATGACCAGTACACCAATCCCACTTGGCTCACCAAATTTCGTTCTTCTAGGTTAAACCGTTACTTTGCAGTACTGGTTTTCATGTTTATGTTTCACTCTGTTTTCTTGTATATGGATACATGTAGTTGGAACTCTAAATGAAACACGGTTTGTGCTAGCTCTTTGAAACTTGGCACAATAATATAGTTCCAAGTTCTCTCGCTATGGTTTGTGTCCTATTGAAGTAGCCCAAAGCAGAGACTGACGAGAATCACTTTCATTGAAAGGGGTTGCCAAGCTTCCAATAAACTACGAGTTTCTGGAAATCTCTGCAAACATTTTTTCACCCAAACTTTTGATACTTGCAGGTAATGGTCAGTACACAAACCCCACTTGGCTCACCAAATTTCGTTCTTCTAGGTTAAACTGTTCCTTTGCAGTAACCGTTTTCATGATTAGGTTTCACTCTGTTTTCTCCGATATGGATACATGTATTTGGAACTCTAAATCAAACACGGTTTGTGCTAGCTGTTTTAAACATGGCACAATAATGTAGTTTCAAGTTCTATCACTATGGTTTGTGTCCTATTGAAGTAGCCCCAAGCAGAGACTGACGTGAATCACTTTCATTGAAAGGGGTTGCCAAGCTTCCAAAAAACGACGAGTTTCCTAAAATCTCAGCAAACATTTTTTCACCCAATCTTGATGATACTAACAGCTAATGACCAGTACACCAATCCCACTTGGCTCACCAAATTTCCTTCTTCTTGGTTAAACCGTTACTTTGCGGTACTGGTTATCATGTTTAGGTTTCACTCTGTTTTCTCGTATATGGATACATGTAGTTGGAACTCTAAATGAAACACGGTTTGTGCTAGCTCTTTGAAACTTGGCACAATAATGTAGTTCCAAGTTCTATCGCTATGGTTTGTGTCCAATTGAAGTAGCCCCAAGCAGAGACTGACGAGAATCACTTTCATTGAAAGGGGTTGCCAAGCTTCCAAAAACTACGAGTTTCCTGAAATCTCAGCAAATATTTTTTCACCCAATCCTGATGATACTTGCAGGTAATGATCAGTACACCAATCCCACTTGGCTCACCTAATTTCGTTCTTCTAGGTTAAACCGTTACTTTGCAGTAACTGTTTTCATGTTTCGGTTTCACTCTGTTTTCTCCTCTATGAATACATGTAGTTGGAACTCTAAATCAAACACGGTTTGTGCTAGCTCTTTGAAACTTGGCACAATAATGTAGTTCCAAGTTCTATCGCTATGGTTTGTGTCCTATTGAAGTAGCCCCAAGCAGAGACTGACGAGAATCACTTTCATTGATAGAGGTTGCCGAGCTTCCTAAAATCTACGACTTTCGGAAATCTCATCAAACATTTTGTCACCCAAACTTTTGATACTTGCAGGCAATGATCAGTACACAAATCCCACTTGGCTCACCAAATTTCGTTCTTCTAGATTAAACCGTTCCTTTGCAGTAACCGTGTTCATGTTTAGGTTTCACTCTGTTTTCTCCTATATGGATACATGTAGTTGGAACTCTAAATCAAACACGGCTTGTGTTAGCTCTTTGAAACTTGCAACAATAATGTAGTTCCAAGTTCTATCGCTATGGTTTGTGTCCTATTGAAGTCGCCCCAAGTAGAGACTGACGAGAATCACTTTCATTGAAAGGGGTTGCCAAGCTTCCAAAAAACTACGAGTTTCCGGAAATCTCAGCAAACTTTTTTTCACCCAATCTTGATGATACAAACCTGTAACGACCAGTACACCAATCCCACTTGGATCACCAAATTTCGTTCTTCTAGGTTAAACCGTTCCTTTGCAGTAACCGTTTTCATGTTTAGGTTTTACTCTGTTTTCTCCTATTTGGATACATGTAGTTGGAACTCTATATCAAACACGGTTTGTGCTAGCTCTTTGAAACTTGGCACAATAATGCATTTCTAAGTTCTGTCGCTATGGTTTGTGTCCTACTGATATAGCCCCAAGCAGAGACTGACGAGAATCACTTTCATTGAAAGGGGTTGCCAAGCTTCCAAACAACTACGAGTTTCCTGAAATCTCAGGAAACTTTTTTTCACCCAAACTTTTGATACTTGCAGGTAATGGCCAGTACACCAATCCCACTTGGCTCACCAAATTTCGTTCTTCTAGGTTAAACCGTTCCTTTGCAGTAACCGTTTTCATGTTTAGGTTTCACTCTGTTTTCTCCTATATGGATACATGTAGTTGGAACTCTAAATCAAACACGGTTTGTGCTAGCTCTTTGAAACTTGGCACAATAATGTAGTTCTAAGTTTGATCGCTATGGTTTGTGTCCTATTGAAGTAGCCCCAAGCAGAGACTGACGAGAATCACTTTCATTGAAAGGGGTTGCCAAGCTTCCAAAAAACTACGAGTTTCCTGAAATCTCAGCAAATATTTTTTCACCCAATCCTGATGATACTTGCAGGTAATGATCAGTACACCAATCCCACTTGGCTCACCAAATTTTGTTCTTCTAGGTTGAACCGTTCCTTTGCAGTAACCGTTTTCATGTTTAGGTTTCACTCTGTTTTCTCCTATATGGATACATGTAGTTGGAACTCTAAATCAAACACGGTTTGTGCTAGCTCTTTGAAACTTGGCACAATAATGTAGTTCCAAGTTCTATCGCTATGGTTTGTGTCCTATTGAAGTAGCCCCAAACAGAGACTGACGAGAATCACTTTCATTGAAAGGGGTTGCAAGCTTCCCAAAACTACGAGTTTCCTGAAATCTCACCAAAATTTTTTCACCCAAACTTTTGATACTTGCAGGTAATGGTCAGTACACAAACCCCACGTGGCTCACCAAATTTCGTTCTTCTAGGTTCACCCTTTCCTTTGCAGTAACCGTTTTCATGATTAGGTTTCACTCTGTTTTCTCCTATATGGATACATGTAGTTGGAACTCTAAATCAAACACGGTTTGTGCTAGCTCTTTGAAACTTGGCACAATAATGTATTTCCAAGTTCTATCGCTATGGTTTGTGTCCTATTGAAGTCGCCCCAAGCAGAGACTGACGAGAATCACTTTCATTGAAAGGGGTTGCCAAGCTTCCAAAAAACTACGAGTTTCCTGAAATATCAGCAAATATTTTTTCACCCAATCCTGATGATACTTGCAGGTAATGATCAGTACTCCAATCCCACTCGGCTCACCAAATTGCGTTCTTCTAGGTTAAACCGTTACTTTCCAGTAACCGTTTTCATGTTGAGGTTTCACTCTGTTTTCTCCTATATGGATACATGTAGTTGGAACTCTAAATCAAACACGGTTTGTGCTAGCTCTTTGAAACTTGGCACAATAATGTAGTTCCAAGTTCTATCACTATGGTTTGTGTCCTATTGAAGTAGCCCCAAGCAGAGACTGACGAGAATCACTTTCATTGAAAGGGGTTCCCAAGCTTCCAAAAAACTACGAGTTTCCCGAAATCTCAGCAAACATTTTTTCACCCAATCTTGATGATACTAACAGGTAACGACCAGTACACCAATCCCACTTGGCTCACCAAATTTCGTTATTCTAGGTTAAACCGTTCCTTTGCAGTAACCGTTTTCATGTTTAGGTTTTACTCTGTTTTCTCCTATATGGATACATGTAGTTGGAACTCTAAATCAAACACGGTTTGTGCTAGCTCTTTGAAACTTGGCACAATAATGTAGTTCCAAGTTCTATCGCTACGGTTTGTGTCCTATTGAAGTAGCCCCAAGCAGAGACTGACGAGAATCACTTTCATTGAAAGGGGTTGCCAAATTCCAAAAAACTACGAGTTTCCTGAAATCTCAGCAAATATTTTTTCACCCAATCCTGATGATACTTGCAGGTAATGATCAGTACACCAATCCCACTTGGCTCAGCAAATTTCGTTCTTCTAGGTTAAACCGTTACTTTGCAGGAACCGTTTTCATGTTTAGGTTTCACTCTGTTTTCTCCTATATGGATACATGTATTTGGAACTCTAAATCAAACACGGTTTGTGCTAGCTCTTTGAAACTTGGCACAATAATGTAGTTCCAAGTTCTATCGCTATGGTTTGTGTCCTATTGAAGTAGCCCCAAGCAGAGACTGACGAGAATCACTTTCATTGAAAGGGGTTGCCAAGCTTCCAAAAAACTACGAGTTTCCCGAAATCTCAGCAAACATTTTTTCACCCAATCTTGATGATACTAACAGGTAACGACCAGTACACCAATCCCACTTGGCTCACCAAATTTCGTTCTTCTAGGTTAAACCGTTCCTTTGCAGTAACCGTTTTCATGTTTAGGTTTTACTCTGTTTTCTCCTATATGGATACATGTAGTTGGAACTCTAAATCAAACACGGTTTGTGCTAGCTCTTTGAAACTTGGCACAATAATGTAGTTCCAAGTTCTATCGCTACGGTTTGTGTCCTATTGAAGTCGCCCCAAGCAGAGACTGACGAGAATCACTTTCATTGAAACGGTTTGCCAAGCTTTCAATAAACTACGAATTTCCTGAAATCTCAGCAAATATTTTTTCACCCAATCCTGATGATACTTGCAGGTAATGATAAGTACACCAATCCCACTTGGCTCACCAAATTTCGTTCTTCTAGGTTAAACCGTTACTTTGCAGGAACCGTTTTCATGTTTAGGTTTCACTCTGTTTTCTCCTATATGGATACATGTAGTTGGAACTCTAAATCAAACACGGTTTGTGCTAGCTCTTTGAACCTTGGCACAATAATGTAGTTCCAAGTTCTATCGCTATGGTTTGTGTCCTATTGAAATAGCCCAAAGCAGAGACTGACGAGAATCACTTTCATTGAAACGGGTTGCCAAGCTTCCAATAAACTACGAGTTTCCCGAAATCTCAGCAAACATTTTTTCACCCAATCTTGATGATAATTCCATTTAATGATCAGTACACGAATCCCACTTGGCTCACCAAATTTCGTTCTTCTATGTTAAACCGTTCCTTTGCAGTAATCGTTTTCATGTTTAGGTTTCACTCCGTTTTCTCCTATATGGATACATGTATTTGGAACTCTAAATCAAACACGGTTTGTGCTAGCTCTTTGAAACTTCGCACAATAATGTAGTTCCATGTTCTATCGCTATGGTTTGTGTCCTATTGAAGTAGCCCCAAGCAGAGACTGACGAGAATCACTTTCATTGAAAGGGGTTGCCAAGCTTCCAAAAAACTACGAGTTTCCTGAAATCTCAGCAAATATTTTTTCACCCAATCCTGATGATACTAACAGGTAATGACCAGTACACCAATCCCACTTGGCTCACCAAATTGCGTTCTTCTAGGTTAAACCGTTACTATGCAGTACTGGTTTTCATGTTTAGGTTTCACTCTGTTTTCTCGTATATGGATACATGTAGTTGGAACTCTAAATCAAACACGGTTTGTGCTAGCTCTTTGAAACTTGGCACAATAATGTAGTTCCAAGTTCTATCGCTATGGTTTGTGTCCTATTGAAGTAGCCCAAAGCAGAGACTGACGAGAATCACTTTCATTGAAAGGGGTTGCAAGCTTCCAAAAAACGACGAGTTTCCTGAAAACTCAGCAAACATTTTTCACCCAAACTTGATGATACTTGCAGGTAATGATCAGTACACTAATCCCACTTGGCTCACCAAATTGCGTTCTTCTAGGTTAAACCTTTCCTTTGCAGTAACCGTTTTCATGTTTAGATTTCACTCTGTTTTCTCCTATATGGATACATGAATTTGGAACTCTAAATCAAACACGGTTTGTGCTATCTCTTTGAAACATGGCACAATAATGTAGTTCCAAGTTCTATCGCTATGGTTTGTGTCCTATTGAAGTAGCCCCAAGCAGAGACTGACGAGAATCACTTTCAATGAAAGGGGTTGCCAAGCTTCCAAAAAACGACGAGTTTCCTGAAATCTCAGAAAACATTTTTCACCCAATCTTGATGATACTTGCAGGTAATGATCAGTATACCAATACCACTGGGCTCACCAAATTGCGTTCTTCTAGGTTAAACCTTTCCTTTGCAGTAACCGTTTTCATGTTTAGATTTCACTCTGTTTTCTCCTATATGGATACATGAATTTGGAACTCTAAATCAAACACGGTTTGTGCTATCTCTTTGAAACATGGCACAATAATGTAGTTCCAAGTTCTATCGCTATGGTTTGTGTCCTATTGAAGTAACCCCAAGCAGAGACTGACGAGAATCACTTTCATTGAAAGGGGTTGCCAAGCTTCCAAAAAACGACGAGTTTCCTGAAATCTCAGCAAACATTTTTTCACCCAATCTTGATGATAATTCCATTTAATGATCAGTACACCAATCCCACTTTGCTCACCAAATTTCGTTCTTCTAGGTTAAACCGTTCCTTTGCAGTAATCGTTTTCATGTTTAGGTTTCACTCCGTTTTCTCCTATATGGATACATGTATTTGGAACTCTAAATCAAACACGGTTTGTGTTAGCTCTTTGAAACTTGGCACAATAATGTAGTTCCAAGTTCTATCGCTATGGTTTGTGTCCTATTGAAGTAGCCCCAAGCAGAGACTGACGAGAATCACTTTCAATGAAAGGGGTTGCCAAGCTTCCAAAAAACGACGAGTTTCCTGAAATCTCAGAAAACATTTTTCACCCAATCTTGATGATACTTGCAGGTAATGATCAGTATACCAATACCACTGGGCTCACCAAATTGCGTTCTTCTAGGTTAAACCTTTCCTTTGCAGTAACCGTTTTCATGTTTAGATTTCACTCTGTTTTCTCCTATATGGATACATGAATTTGGAACTCTAAATCAAACACGGTTTGTGCTATCTCTTTGAAACATGGCACAATAATGTAGTTCCAAGTTCTATCGCTATGGTTTGTGTCCTATTGAAGTAACCCCAAGCAGAGACTGACGAGAATCACTTTCATTGAAAGGGGTTGCCAAGCTTCCAAAAAACGACGAGTTTCCTGAAATCTCAGCAAACATTTTTTCACCCAATCTTGATGATAATTCCATTTAATGATCAGTACACCAATCCCACTTTGCTCACCAAATTTCGTTCTTCTAGGTTAAACCGTTCCTTTGCAGTAATCGTTTTCATGTTTAGGTTTCACTCCGTTTTCTCCTATATGGATACATGTATTTGGAACTCTAAATCAAACACGGTTTGTGTTAGCTCTTTGAAACTTGGCACAATAATGTAGTTCCAAGTTCTATCGCTATGGTTTGTGTCCTATTGAAGTAGCCCCAAGCAGAGACTGACGAGAATCACTTTCATTGAAAGGGGTTGCCAAGCTTCCAAAAAACTACGAGTTTCCTGAAATCTCAGCATATATTTTTTCACCCAATCCTGATGATACTTGCAGGTAATGATCAGTACACCAATACCACTTGGCTCACCAAATTTCGTTCTTCTAGGTTAAACCGTAACTTTGCAGTAACCGTTTTCATGTTTCGGTTTCACTCTGTTTTCTCCTATATGGATACATGTAGTTGGAACTCTAAATCAAACACGGTTTGTACTAGCTCTTTGAAACTTGGCACAAGAATGTAGTTCCAAGTTCTATGGCTATGGTTTGTGTCCTATTGAAATAGCCCCAAGCAGAGACTGACGAGAATCACTTTCATTGAAAGGAGTTGCCAAGCTTCCAAAAAACTACGAGTTTCCTGAAATCTCAGAAAACATTTTTCACCCAATCTTGATGATACTTGCAGGTAATGATCAGTATACCAATACCACTTGGCTCAACAAATTGCGTTCTTTTAGGTTAAACCGTTCCTTTGCAGTAACCGTTTTCATGTTGAGGTTTCACTCTGTTTTCTCCTATATGGATACATGTAGTTGGAACTCTAAATCAAACACGGTTTGTGCTAGCTCTTTTAAACTTGGCACATTAATGTAGTTCCAAGTTCTATCGCTATGGTTTGTGTCCTATTGAAGTACCCCCAAGCAGAGACTGACGAGAATCACTTTCATTGAAAGGGGTTGCCAAGCTTCCCAAAAACTACGAGTTTCCGGAAATCTCAGCAAATATTTTTTCACCCAATCCTGATGATACTAACAGGTAATGACCAGTACACCAATCCCACTTGGCTCACCAAATTTCGTTCTTCTATCTTAAACCGTTACTATGCAGTACTGGTTTTCATGTTTAGGTTTCACTCTGTTTTCTCGTATATGGATACATGTAGTTGGAACTCTAAATTAAACACGGTTTGTGCTAGGTCTTTGAAACTTGGCACAATAATGTAGTTCCAAGTTCTATCGCTATGGTTTGTGTCCTATTGAAGTAGCCCAAAGCAGAGACTGACGAGAATGCCTTTCATTGAAAGGGGTTGCCAAGCTTCCAATAAACTACGAGTTTCGGGAAATCTCAGCAAACATTTTTTCACCCAAACTTTTGATACTTGCAGGTAATGGTAAGTACACAAACCCCACTTGGCTCACCAAATTTAGTTCTTCTAGGTTAAACCGTTCCTTTGCAGTAACCGTTTTCATGATTAGGTTTCACTCTGTTTTCTCCTATATGGATACATGTATTTGGAACTCTAAATCAAACACGGTTTGTGCTATATCTTTGAAACTTAGTACAATAATGTAGTTCCAAGTTCTATCGCTATGGTTTGTGTCCTATTGAAGTAGCCCCAAGCAGAGACTGACGAGAATCACTTTCATTGAAAGGGGGTCCAAGCTTCCAAAAAACTATGAGTTTCTGAAATCTCAGCAAATATTTTTTCACCCAAACCTGATGATACTTGCTGGTAATGATCAGTACACCAATCCCACTTGGATCACCAAATTTCGTTCTTCTAGGTTAAACCGTTATTTTGCAGTAACCGTTTTCAGGTTTCGGTTTCACTCTGTTTTCTCCTATATGGATACATGTAGTTGGAACTCTAAATCAAACACGGTTTGTGCTAGCTCTTTGAAACGTGGCACAATAATGCATTTCCAAGTTCTGTCGCTATGGTTTGTGTCCTATTGAAGTAGCCCCAAGCAGAGACTGACGAGAATCACTTTCATTTAAAGGGGTTGCCAAGCTTCCAAACTACTACGAGTTTCCTGATATCTCAGGAAACTTTTTTTCACCCAAACTTTTGATACTTGCAGGTAATGGTCAGTACACAAACCCCACGTGGCTCACCAAATTTCGTTCTTCTAGGTTCAACCTTTCCTTTGCAGTAACCGTATTCATGATTAGGTTTCACTCTGTTTTCTCCTATATGGATACATGTAGTTGGAACTCTAAATCAAACACGGTTTGTGCTAGCTCTCTGAAACTTGGCACAATAATGTAGTTCCAAGTTCTATCGCTATGGTTTGTGTCCTATTGAAGGAGCCCCAAGCAGAGACTGACGAGAATCACTTTCATTGAAAGGACTTGCCAAGCTTCCAAAAAACTACGAGTTTCCTGAAATCTCAGGAAACATTTTTCAACCAATCTTGATGATACTTGCAGGTAATGATCAGTACACCAATCCGACTTGGCTCACCAAATTGCGTTCTTCTAGGATAAACCGTTCCTTTGCATTAACCGTTTTCATGATTAGGTTTCACTCTGTTTTCTCCTATATGGATACATGTAGTTGGAACTCTAAATCAAACACGGTTTGTGCTAGCTCTTTGAAACTTGGCACAAGAATGTAGTTCCAAGTTCTATCGCTATGGTTTGTGTCCTATTGAAATAGCCCCAAGCAGAGACTGACGAGAATCACTTTCATTGAAAGGAGTTGCCAAGCTTCCAAAAAACTACGAGTTTCCTGAAATCTCAGAAAACATTTTTCAACCAATCTTGATGATACTTGCAGGTAATGATCAGTATACCAATCCCACTTGGCTCAACATATTGCGTTCTTTTAGGTTAAACCGTTCCTTTGCAGTAACCGTTTTTATGTTGAGGTTTCACTCTGTTTTCTCCTATATGGATACATGTAGTTGGAACTCTAAATCAAACACGGTTTGTGCTAGCTCTTTTAAACTTGGCACAATAATGTAGTTCCAAGTTCTATTGCTATGGTTTGTGTCCTATTGAAGTAGCCCCAAGCAGAGACTGACGAGAATCACTTTCATTGAAAGGGGTTGCCAACTTCCAAAAAACTACGAGTTTCCGGAAATCTCAGCAAACATTTTTCACCCAATCTTGATGATACTTGCAGGTAATAATCAGTACACTAATCCCACTTGGCTCACCAAATTGCGTTCTTCTAGGTTAAACCTTTCCTTTGCAGTAACCGTTTTCATGTTTAGATTTCACTCTGTTTTCTCCTATATGGATACATGAATTTGGAACTCTAAATCAAACACGGTTTGTGCTATCTCTTTGAAACATGGCACAATAATGTAGTTCCAAGTTCTATCGCTATGGTTTGTGTCCTATTGAAGTAGCCCCAAGCAGAGACTGACGAGAATCACTTTCAATGAAAGGGGTTGCCAAGCTTCCAAAAAACGACGAGTTTCCTGAAATCTCAGAAAACATTTTTCACCCAATCTTGATGATACTTGCAGGTAATGATCAGTATACCAATACCACTGGGCTCACCAAATTGCGTTCTTCTAGGTTAAACCTTTCCTTTGCAGTAACCGTTTTCATGTTTAGATTTCACTCTGTTTTCTCCTATATGGATACATGAATTTGGAACTCTAAATCAAACACGGTTTGTGCTATCTCTTTGAAACATGGCACAATAATGTAGTTCCAAGTTCTATCGCTATGGTTTGTGTCCTATTGAAGTAACCCCAAGCAGAGACTGACGAGAATCACTTTCATTGAAAGGGGTTGCCAAGCTTCCAAAAAACGACGAGTTTCCTGAAATCTCAGCAAACATTTTTTCACCCAATCTTGATGATAATTCCATTTAATGATCAGTACACCAATCCCACTTTGCTCACCAAATTTCGTTCTTCTAGGTTAAACCGTTCCTTTGCAGTAATCGTTTTCATGTTTAGGTTTCACTCCGTTTTCTCCTATATGGATACATGTATTTGGAACTCTAAATCAAACACGGTTTGTGTTAGCTCTTTGAAACTTGGCACAATAATGTAGTTCCAAGTTCTATCGCTATGGTTTGTGTCCTATTGAAGTAGCCCCAAGCAGAGACTGACGAGAATCACTTTCATTGAAAGGGGTTGCCAAGCTTCCAAAAAACTACGAGTTTCCTGAAATCTCAGCATATATTTTTTCACCCAATCCTGATGATACTTGCAGGTAATGATCAGTACACCAATACCACTTGGCTCACCAAATTTCGTTCTTCTAGGTTAAACCGTAACTTTGCAGTAACCGTTTTCATGTTTCGGTTTCACTCTGTTTTCTCCTATATGGATACATGTAGTTGGAACTCTAAATCAAACACGGTTTGTACTAGCTCTTTGAAACTTGGCACAAGAATGTAGTTCCAAGTTCTATGGCTATGGTTTGTGTCCTATTGAAATAGCCCCAAGCAGAGACTGACGAGAATCACTTTCATTGAAAGGAGTTGCCAAGCTTCCAAAAAACTACGAGTTTCCTGAAATCTCAGAAAACATTTTTCACCCAATCTTGATGATACTTGCAGGTAATGATCAGTATACCAATACCACTTGGCTCAACAAATTGCGTTCTTTTAGGTTAAACCGTTCCTTTGCAGTAACCGTTTTCATGTTGAGGTTTCACTCTGTTTTCTCCTATATGGATACATGTAGTTGGAACTCTAAATCAAACACGGTTTGTGCTAGCTCTTTTAAACTTGGCACATTAATGTAGTTCCAAGTTCTATCGCTATGGTTTGTGTCCTATTGAAGTACCCCCAAGCAGAGACTGACGAGAATCACTTTCATTGAAAGGGGTTGCCAAGCTTCCCAAAAACTACGAGTTTCCGGAAATCTCAGCAAATATTTTTTCACCCAATCCTGATGATACTAACAGGTAATGACCAGTACACCAATCCCACTTGGCTCACCAAATTTCGTTCTTCTATCTTAAACCGTTACTATGCAGTACTGGTTTTCATGTTTAGGTTTCACTCTGTTTTCTCGTATATGGATACATGTAGTTGGAACTCTAAATTAAACACGGTTTGTGCTAGGTCTTTGAAACTTGGCACAATAATGTAGTTCCAAGTTCTATCGCTATGGTTTGTGTCCTATTGAAGTAGCCCAAAGCAGAGACTGACGAGAATGCCTTTCATTGAAAGGGGTTGCCAAGCTTCCAATAAACTACGAGTTTCGGGAAATCTCAGCAAACATTTTTTCACCCAAACTTTTGATACTTGCAGGTAATGGTAAGTACACAAACCCCACTTGGCTCACCAAATTTAGTTCTTCTAGGTTAAACCGTTCCTTTGCAGTAACCGTTTTCATGATTAGGTTTCACTCTGTTTTCTCCTATATGGATACATGTATTTGGAACTCTAAATCAAACACGGTTTGTGCTATATCTTTGAAACTTAGTACAATAATGTAGTTCCAAGTTCTATCGCTATGGTTTGTGTCCTATTGAAGTAGCCCCAAGCAGAGACTGACGAGAATCACTTTCATTGAAAGGGGGTCCAAGCTTCCAAAAAACTATGAGTTTCTGAAATCTCAGCAAATATTTTTTCACCCAAACCTGATGATACTTGCTGGTAATGATCAGTACACCAATCCCACTTGGATCACCAAATTTCGTTCTTCTAGGTTAAACCGTTATTTTGCAGTAACCGTTTTCAGGTTTCGGTTTCACTCTGTTTTCTCCTATATGGATACATGTAGTTGGAACTCTAAATCAAACACGGTTTGTGCTAGCTCTTTGAAACGTGGCACAATAATGCATTTCCAAGTTCTGTCGCTATGGTTTGTGTCCTATTGAAGTAGCCCCAAGCAGAGACTGACGAGAATCACTTTCATTTAAAGGGGTTGCCAAGCTTCCAAACTACTACGAGTTTCCTGATATCTCAGGAAACTTTTTTTCACCCAAACTTTTGATACTTGCAGGTAATGGTCAGTACACAAACCCCACGTGGCTCACCAAATTTCGTTCTTCTAGGTTCAACCTTTCCTTTGCAGTAACCGTATTCATGATTAGGTTTCACTCTGTTTTCTCCTATATGGATACATGTAGTTGGAACTCTAAATCAAACACGGTTTGTGCTAGCTCTCTGAAACTTGGCACAATAATGTAGTTCCAAGTTCTATCGCTATGGTTTGTGTCCTATTGAAGGAGCCCCAAGCAGAGACTGACGAGAATCACTTTCATTGAAAGGACTTGCCAAGCTTCCAAAAAACTACGAGTTTCCTGAAATCTCAGGAAACATTTTTCAACCAATCTTGATGATACTTGCAGGTAATGATCAGTACACCAATCCGACTTGGCTCACCAAATTGCGTTCTTCTAGGATAAACCGTTCCTTTGCATTAACCGTTTTCATGATTAGGTTTCACTCTGTTTTCTCCTATATGGATACATGTAGTTGGAACTCTAAATCAAACACGGTTTGTGCTAGCTCTTTGAAACTTGGCACAAGAATGTAGTTCCAAGTTCTATCGCTATGGTTTGTGTCCTATTGAAATAGCCCCAAGCAGAGACTGACGAGAATCACTTTCATTGAAAGGAGTTGCCAAGCTTCCAAAAAACTACGAGTTTCCTGAAATCTCAGAAAACATTTTTCAACCAATCTTGATGATACTTGCAGGTAATGATCAGTATACCAATCCCACTTGGCTCAACATATTGCGTTCTTTTAGGTTAAACCGTTCCTTTGCAGTAACCGTTTTTATGTTGAGGTTTCACTCTGTTTTCTCCTATATGGATACATGTAGTTGGAACTCTAAATCAAACACGGTTTGTGCTAGCTCTTTTAAACTTGGCACAATAATGTAGTTCCAAGTTCTATTGCTATGGTTTGTGTCCTATTGAAGTAGCCCCAAGCAGAGACTGACGAGAATCACTTTCATTGAAAGGGGTTGCCAACTTCCAAAAAACTACGAGTTTCCGGAAATCTCAGCAAACATTTTTCACCCAATCTTGATGATACTTGCAGGTAATAATCAGTACACTAATCCCACTTGGCTCACCAAATTGCGTTCTTCTAGGTTAAACCGTTACTTTGCAGGAACCGTTTTCATGTTTAGATTTCACTCTGTTTTCTCCTATATGGATACATGTATTTGGAACTCTAAATCAAACACGGTTTGTGCTAGCTCTTTTAAACTTGGCACAATAATGTAGTTCCAAGTTCTATCGCTATGGTTTGTGTCCTATTGAAGTAGCCCCAAGCAGAGACTGACGAGAATCACTTTCATTGAAAGGGGTTGCCAAGCTTCCCAAAAACGACGAGTTTCCTGAAATCTCAGTAAATATTTTTTCACCCAATCCTGATGATACTAACAGGTAATGACCAGTACACCAATCCCACTTGGCTCACCAAATTTCGTTCTTCTAGGTTAAACCGTTACTATGCAGTACTGGTTTTCATGTTTAGGTTTCACTCTGTTTTCTCGTATATGGATAAATGTAGTTGGAACTCTAAATCAAACACGGTTTGTGCTAGCTCTTTGAAACTTGGCACAATAATGTAGTTCCAAGTTCTATCGCTATGGTTTGTGTCCTATTGAAGTAGCCCCAAGCAGAGACTGACGAGAATCACTTTCATTGAAAGGGGTTGCCAAGCTTCCAATAAACTACGAGTTTCCGGAAATCTCAGCAAACATTTTTTCACCCAAACTTTTGATACTTGCAGGTAATGGTCAGTACACCAATCCGACTTGGCTCACCAAATTTCGTTCTTCTAGGTTAAACCGTTATTTTGCAGTAACCATTTTCAGGTTTCGGTTTCACTCTGTTTTCTCCTATATGGATACATGTAGTTGGAACTCTAAATCAAACACGGTTTGTGCTATATCTTTGAAACTTAGTACAATAATGTAGTTCCAAGTTCTATCGCTATGGTTTGTGTCCTATTGAAGTAGCCCCAAGCAGAGACTGACGAGAATCACTTTCATTGAAAGGGGTTGCAAGCTTCCAAAAAACGACGAGTTTCCTGAAAACTCAGCAAACATTTTTTCACCCAATCTTGATGATACTTCCATTTAATGATCAGTACACCAATCCCACTTGGCTCACCAAATTTCTTTCTCTATGTTAAACCGTTCTTTGCAGTAATCGTTTTCATGTCTAGGTTTCACTCAGTTTTCTCCTATATGGATATATGTAGTTGGAACTCTAAATCAAACACGGTTTGTGCTAGCTCTTGAAACTTGGCACAATAATGTAGTTCCAAGTTCATTCGCTATGGTTTGTGTCCTATTGAAGTAGCCCCAAGCAGAGACTGACGAGAATCACTTTCATTGAAAGGGGGTCCAAGGTTCCAAAAAACTATGAGTTTCTGAAATCTCAGCAAATATTTTTTCACCCAAACCTGATGATACTTGCAGGTAATGATCAGTACAAAAATCCCACTTGGATCACCAAATTTCGTTCTTCTAGGTTAAACCGTTATTTTGCAGTAACCGTTTTCAGGTTTCGGTTTCACTCTGTTTTCTCCTATATGGATACATGTATTTGGAACTCTAAATCAAACACGGTTTGTGCTAGCTCTTTGAAACTTTGCACAATAATGTAGTTCCAAGTTCTATCGCTATGGTTTGTGTCCTATTGAAGTAGCCCCAAGCAGAGACTGACGAGAATCACTTTCATTGAAAGGACTTGCCAAGCTTCCAAAAAACGACGAGTTTCCTGAAATCTCAGAAAACATTTTCAACCAATCTTGATGATACTTGCAGGTAATGATCAGTACACCAATCCGACTTGGCTCACCAAATTGCGTTCTTCTAGGTTAAACCGTTCCTTTGCAGTAACCGTTTTCATGATTAGGTTTCACTCTGTTTTCTCCTATATGGATACATGTAGTTGGAACTCTAAATCAAACACGGTTTGTGCTAGCTCTTTGAAACTTGGCACAAGAATGTAGTTCCAAGTTCTATCGCTATGGTTTGTGTCCTATTGAAATAGCCCCAAGCAGAGACTGACGAGAATCACTTTCATTGAAAGGAGTTGCCAAGCTTCCAAAAAACTACGAGTTTCCTGAAATCTCAGAAAACATTTTTCACCCAATCTTGATGATACTTGCAGGTAATGATCAGTATACCAATCCCACTTGGCTCAACATATTGCGTTCTTTAGGTTAAACCGTTCCTTTGCAGTAACCGTTTTCATGTTTAGGTTTCACTCTGTTTTCTCCTATATGGATACATGTAGTTGGAACTCTAAATCAAACACGGTTTGTGCTAGCTCTTTTAAACTTTTCACAATAATGTAGTTTCAAGTTCTATTACTATGGTTTGTGTCCTATTGAAGTAGCCCCAAGCAGAGACTGACGAGAATCACTTTCATTGAAAGGGGTTGCCAACTTCCAAAAAACGACGAGTTTCCGGAATCTCAGCAAACATTTTTCACCCAATCTTGATGATACTTTCAGGGTAATAATCAGTACACTAATCCCACTTGGCTCACCAAATTGCGTTCTTCTAGGTTAAACCGTTACTTTGCAGGAACCGTTTTCATGTTTAGATTTCACTCTGTTTTCTCCTATATGGATACATGTATTTGGAACTCTAAATCAAACACGGTTTGTGCTAGCTCTTTTAAACTTGGCACAATAATGTAGTTCCAAGTTCTATCGCTATGGTTTGTGTCCTATTGAAGTAGCCCCAAGCAGAGACTGACGAGAATCACTTTCATTGAAAGGGGTTGCCAAGCTTCCAAAAAACGACGAGTTTCCTGAAATCTCAGTAAATATTTTTTCACCCAATCCTGATGATACTAACAGGTAATGACCAGTACACCAATCCCAGTGGCTCACCAAATTTCGTTCTTCTAGGTTAAACCGTTACTATGCAGTACTGGTTTTCATGTTTAGGTTTCACTCTGTTTTCTCGTATATGGATAAATGTAGTTGGAACTCTAAATCAAACACGGTTTGTGCTAGCTCTTTGAAACTTGGCACAATAATGTAGTTCCAAGTTCTATCGCTATGGTTTGTGTCCTATTGAAGTAGCCCCAAGCAGAGACTGACGAGAATCACTTTCATTGAAAGGGGTTGCCAAGCATCCAATAAACTACGAGTTTCCGGAAATCTCAGCAAACATTTTTTCACCCAAACTTTTGATACTTGCAGGTAATGGTCAGTACACCAATCCGACTTGGCTCACCAAATTTCTGTCTTCTAGGTTAAACCGCTATTTTGCAGTAACCATTTTCAGGGTTCGGTTTCACTCTGTTTTCTCCTATATGGATACATGTAGTTGGAACTCTAAATCAAACACGGTTTGTGCTAGCTCTTTGAAACTTGGCACAATAATGTAGTTCCAAGTTCTATCGCTATGGTTTGTGTCCTATTGAAATAGCCACAAGCAGAGACTGACGAGAATCACTTTCATTGAAAGGGGTTGCCAAGCATCCAAAAAACTACGAGTTTCCTGAAATCACAGCAAATATGTTTTCACCCAAACCTGATTATACTTGCAGGTAATGATCAGTACACCAATCCCACTTGGCTCACCAAATTTCGTTCTTCTAGGTTAAATCGTTACTTTGCAGTAACTGTTTTCATGTTTCGGTTTCACTCTGTTTTCTCCTATATGGATACATGTAGTTGGAACTCTAAATCAAACACAGTTTGTGCTAGCTCTTTGAAACTTGGCACAACAATGTAGTTCCAAGTTCTATCGCTATGGTTTGTGTCCTATTGAAGTAGCCCAAAGCAGAGACTGACGAGAATCACTTTCATTGAAAGGAGTTGCCAAGCTTCCAAAAAACTACGAGTTTCCTGAAATCTCAGCAAACATTTTTCACCCAATCTTGATGATACTTGCAGGTAATGATCAGTACACCAATCCCACTTGGCTCATCAAATTGCTTTCTTCTAGGTTAAACCGTTCCTTTGCAGTAACCGTTTTCATGTTTAGGTTTCACTCTGTTTTCTCCTATATGGATACATGTAGTTGGAACTCTAAATCAAACACGGTTTGTGCTAGCTCTTTGAAACTTGGCACAATAATGTAGTTCCAAGTTCTTTCGCTATGGTTTGTGTTCGATTGAAGTAGCCACAAGCAGAGACTGACGAGAATCACTTTAATTGAAAGGAGTTGCCAAGCTTCCAAAAAACTACGAGTTTCCGGAAATCTCAGCAAATATTTTTCACCCAATCTTGATGATACTAACCGCTAATGACCAGTACACCAATCCCACTTGGCTCACCAAATTTCGTTCTTCTAGGTTAAACCGTTACTTTGCAGTACTGGTATTCATGTTTAGGTTTCACTCTGTTTTCCTCGTATATGGATACATGTAGTTGGAACTATAAATCAAACACGGTTTGTGCTAGCTCTTTGAAACTGGGCACAATAATGTAGTTCCAAGTTCTATCGCTATGGTTTGTGTCCTATTGAAGTAGCCCAAAGCAGAGACTGACGAGAATCACTTTCATTGAAAGGGTTGCCAAGCTTCCAATAAACTACGAGTTTCCTGAAATCTCAGCAAACATTTTTCACCCAATCTTGATGATACTTGCAGGTAACGATCAGTACACCAATCCCACTTGGCTCACCAAGTTGCGTTCTTCTAGGTTAAACCGTTCCTTTGCAGTAACCGTTTTCATGTTTAGGTTTCACTCTGTTTTCTCCTATATGGATACATGTAGTTGGAACTCTAAATGAAACACGGTTTGTGCTAGCTCTTTGAAACATGGCACAATAATGTAGTTTCAAGTTCTATCGCTATGGTTTGTGTCCTATTGAAGTAGCCCCAAGCAGAGACTGACGAGAATCACTTCCATTGAAAGGGTTGCCAAGCTTCCAAAAAACGACGAGTTTCCTAAAATCTCAGCAAACATTTTTTTACCCAATCTTGATGATACTAACAGCTAATGACCAGTACACCAATCCCACTTGGCTCACCAAATTTCGTTCTTCTAGGTTAAACCGTTACTTTGCAGTACTGGTTTTCATGTTTACGTTTCACTCTGTTTTCTCGTATATGGATACATGTAGTTGGAACTCTAAATCAAACACGGTTTGTGCTAGCTCTTTGAAACTTGGCACAATAATGTAGTTCCAAGTTCTATCGCTATGGTTTGTGTCCTATTGAAGTAGCCCCAAGCAGAGACTGACGAGAATCACTTTCATTGAAAGGGGTTGCCAAGCTTCCAATAAACTACGAGTTTCCGGAAATCTCAGCAAATATTTTTTCACCCAAACTTTTGATACTAGCAGGTAATGGTCAGTACACAAACCCCACTTGGCTCACCAAATTTCGTTCTTCTAGGTTACACCGTTCCTTTTGCAGTAACCGTTTTCATGTTTAGGTTTCACTCTGTTTTCTCCTATATGGATACATGTATTTGGAACTCTAAATCAAATACGGTTTGTGCTATATCTTTGAAACTTGGCACAATAATGTAGTTCCAAGTTCTATCGCTATGGTTTGTGTCCTTTTGAAATAGCCCCAAGCAGAGACTGACGAGAATCACTTTCATTGAAAGGGGTTGCAAGCTTCCAAAAAACGAAGAGTTTCCTGAAATCCCAGCAAACATTTTTTCACCCAATCTTGATGATACTTCCATTTAATGATCAGTACACCAATCCCACTTGGCTCACCAAATTTCGTTCTTCTAGGTTAAACCGTTCCTTTGCAGTAATCGTTTTCATGTTTAGGTTTCACTCTGTTTTCTCCTATATGGATACATGTAGTTGGAACTCTAAATCAAACACGGTTTGTGCTAGCTCTTTGAAACTTGGCACAATAATGTAGTTCCAAGTTCTATCGCTATGGTTTGTGTCCTATTGAAGTAGCCCCAAGCAGAGACTGACGAGAATCACTTTCATGAAAGGGTTGCCAAGCTTCCAAAAAACTACGAGTTTCCTGAAATCTCAGCAAATATTTTTTCACCCAATCCTGATGATACTTGCAGGTAATGATCAGTACACAAATCCCACTTGGCTCACCAAATTTCGTTCTTCTAGGTTAAACCGTTATTTTGCAGTAACCGTTTTCAGGTTTCGGTTTCACTCTGTTTTCTCCTATATGGATACATGTAGTTGGAACTCTAAAACAAACACGGTTTGTGCTAGCTCTTTTAAACTTGGCACAATAATGTAGTTCCAAGTTCTATAGCTATGGTTTGTGTCCTATTGAAGTAGCCACAAGCAGAGACTGACGAGAATCACTTTCATTGAAAGGGGTTGCCAACTTCCAAAAAACGACGAGTTTCCGGAAATCTCAGCAAATATTTTTCACCCAATCTTGATGATACTTGCAGGTAATGATCAGTACACCAATCCCACTTGGCTCACCAAATTTCTTTCTCTATGTTAAACCGTTCTTTGCAGTAATCGTTTTCATGTCTAGGTTTCACTCAGTTTTCTCCTATATGGATATATGTAGTTGGAACTCTAAATCAAACACGGTTTGTGCTAGCTCTTGAAACTTGGCACAATAATGTAGTTCCAAGTTCATTCGCTATGGTTTGTGTCCTATTGAAGTAGCCCCAAGCAGAGACTGACGAGAATCACTTTCATTGAAAGGGGGTCCAAGGTTCCAAAAAACTATGAGTTTCTGAAATCTCAGAAAACATTTTCAACCAATCTTGATGATACTTGCAGGTAATGATCAGTACACCAATCCGACTTGGCTCACCAAATTGCGTTCTTCTAGGTTAAACCGTTCCTTTGCAGTAACCGTTTTCATGATTAGGTTTCACTCTGTTTTCTCCTATATGGATACATGTAGTTGGAACTCTAAATCAAACACGGTTTGTGCTAGCTCTTTGAAACTTGGCACAAGAATGTAGTTCCAAGTTCTATCGCTATGGTTTGTGTCCTATTGAAATAGCCCCAAGCAGAGACTGACGAGAATCACTTTCATTGAAAGGAGTTACCAAGCTTCCAAAAAACTACGAGTTTCCTGAAATCTCAGAAACATTTTTCACCCAATCTTGATGATACTTGCAGGTAATGATCAGTATACCAATCCCACTTGGCTCAACATATTGCGTTCTTTAGGTTAAACCGTTCCTTTGCAGTAACCGTTTTCATGTTTAGGTTTCACTCTGTTTTCTCCTATATGGATACATGTAGTTGGAACTCTAAATCAAACACGGTTTGTGCTAGCTCTTTTAAACTTTTCACAATAATGTAGTTTCAAGTTCTATTACTATGGTTTGTGTCCTATTGAAGTAGCCCCAAGCAGAGACTGACGAGAATCACTTTCATTGAAAGGGGTTGCCAACTTCCAAAAAACGACGAGTTTCCGGAAATCTCAGCAAACATTTTTCACCCAATCTTGATGATACTTGCAGGTAATAATCAGTACACTAATCCCACTTGGCTCACCAAATTGCGTTCTTCTAGGTTAAACCGTTACTTTGCAGGAACCGTTTTCATGTTTAGATTTCACTCTGTTTTCTCCTATATGGATACATGTATTTGGAACTCTAAATCAAACACGGTTTGTGCTAGCTCTTTTAAACTTGGCACAATAATGTAGTTCCAAGTTCTATCGCTATGGTTTGTGTCCTATTGAAGTAGCCCCAAGCAGAGACTGACGAGAATCACTTTCATTGAAAGGGGTTGCCAAGCTTCCAAAAAACGACGAGTTTCCTGAAATCTCAGTAAATATTTTTTCACCCAATCCTGATGATACTAACAGGTAATGACCAGTACACCAATCCCACTGGCTCACCAAATTTCGTTCTTCTAGGTTAAACCGTTACTATGCAGTACTGGTTTTCATGTTTAGGTTTCACTCTGTTTTCTCGTATATGGATAAATGTAGTTGGAACTCTAAATCAAACACGGTTTGTGCTAGCTCTTTGAAACTTGGCACAATAATGTAGTTCCAAGTTCTATCGCTATGGTTTGTGTCCTATTGAAGTAGCCCCAAGCAGAGACTGACGAGAATCACTTTCATTGAAAGGGGTTGCCAAGCATCCAATAAACTACGAGTTTCCGGAAATCTCAGCAAACATTTTTTCACCCAAACTTTTGATACTTGCAGGTAATGGTCAGTACACCAATCCGACTTTGCTCACCAAATTTCTGTCTTCTAGGTTAAACCGCTATTTTGCAGTAACCATTTTCAGGGTTCGGTTTCACTCTGTTTTCTCCTATATGGATACATGTAGTTGGAACTCTAAATCAAACACGGTTTGTGCTAGCTCTTTGAAACTTGGCACAATAATGTAGTTCCAAGTTCTATCGCTATGGTTTGTGTCCTATTGAAATAGCCACAAGCAGAGACTGACGAGAATCACTTTCATTGAAAGGGGTTGCCAAGCATCCAAAAAACTACGAGTTTCCTGAAATCACAGCAAATATGTTTTCACCCAAACCTGATTATACTTGCAGGTAATGATCAGTACACCAATCCCACTTGGCTCACCAAATTTCGTTCTTCTAGGTTAAATCGTTACTTTGCAGTAACTGTTTTCATGTTTCGGTTTCACTCTGTTTTCTCCTATATGGATACATGTAGTTGGAACTCTAAATCAAACACAGTTTGTGCTAGCTCTTTGAAACTTAGCACAACAATGTAGTTCCAAGTTCTATCGCTATGGTTTGTGTCCTATTGAAGTAGCCCAAAGCAGAGACTGACGAGAATCACTTTCATTGAAAGGAGTTGCCAAGCTTCCAAAAAACTACGAGTTTCCTGAAATCTCAGCAAACATTTTTCACCCAATCTTGATGATACTTGCAGGTAATGATCAGTACACCAATCCCACTTGGCTCACCAAATTGCTTTCTTCTAGGTTAAACCGTTCCTTTGCAGTAACCGTTTTCATGTTTAGGTTTCACTCTGTTTTCTCCTATATGGATACATGTAGTTGGAACTCTAAATCAAACACGGTTTGTGCTAGCTCTTTGAAACTTGGCACAATAATGTAGTTCCAAGTTCTTTCGCTATGGTTTGTGTTCGATTGAAGTAGCCACAAGCAGAGACTGACGAGAATCACTTTAATTGAAAGGAGTTGCCAAGCTTCCAAAAAACTACGAGTTTCCGGAAATCTCAGCAAATATTTTTCACCCAATCTTGATGATACTAACAGCTAATGACCAGTACACCAATCCCACTTGGCTCACCAAATTTCGTTCTTCTAGGTTAAACCGTTACTTTGCAGTACTGGTATTCATGTTTAGGTTTCACTCTGTTTTCTCGTATATGGATACATGTAGTTGGAACTATAAATCAAACACGGTTTGTGCTAGCTCTTTGAAACTGGGCACAATAATGTAGTTCCAAGTTCTATCGCTATGGTTTGTGTCCTATTGAAGCAGCCCAAAGCAGAGACTGACGAGAATCACTTTCATTGAAAGGGGTTGCCAAGCTTCCAATAAACTACGAGTTTCCGGAAATCTCAGCAAACATTTTTTCACCCAAACTTTTGATACTTGCAGGTAATGGTCAGTACACAAACCCCACTTGGCTCACCAAATTTCGTTCTTCTAGGTTACACCGTTCCTTTGCAGTAACCGTTTTCATGTTTAGGTTTCACTCTGTTTTCTCCTATATGGATACATGTATTTGGAACTCTAAATCAATACGGTTTGTGCTATATCTTTGAAACTTGGCACAATAATGTAGTTCGAAGTTCTATCGCTATGGTTTGTGTCCTTTTGAAGTAGCACCAAGCAGAGACTAACGAGAATCACTTTCATTGAAAGGGGTTGCAAGCTTCCAAAAAACTACGAGTTTCCTGAAATCTCAGCAAACATTTTTCACCCAATCTTGATGATACTTGCAGGTAATGATCAGTACACCAATCCCACTTGGCTCACCAAGTTGCGTTCTTCTAGGTTAAACCGTTCCTTTGCAGTAACCGTTTTCATGTTTAGGTTTCACTCTGTTTTCTCCTATATGGATACATGTAGTTGGAACTCTAAATGAAACACGGTTTGTGCTAGCTCTTTGAAACATGGCACAATAATGTAGTTTCAAGTTCTATCGCTATGGTTTGTGTCCTATTGAAGTAGCCCCAAGCAGAGACTGACGAGAATCACTTCCATTGAAAGGGGTTGCCAAGCTTCCATAAAACGACGAGTTTCCTAAAATCTCAGCAAACATTTTTTCACCCAATCTTGATGATACTAACAGCTAATGACCAGTACACCAATCCCACTTGGCTCACCAAATTTCGTTCTTCTAGGTTAAACCGTTACTTTGCAGTACTGGTTTTCATGTTTAGGTTTCACTCTGTTTTCTCGTATATGGATACATGTAGTTGGAACTCTAAATCAAACACGGTTTGTGCTAGCTCTTTGAAACTTGGCACAATAATGTAGTTCCAAGTTCTATCGCTATGGTTTGTGTCCTATTGAAGTAGCCCCAAGCAGAGACTGACGAGAATCACTTTCATTGAAAGGGGTTGCCAAGCTTACAATAAACTACGAGTTTCCGGAAATCTCAGCAAATATTTTTTCACCCAAACTTTTGATACTAGCAGGTAATGGTCAGTACACAAACCCCACTTGGCTCACCAAATTTCGTTCTTCTAGGTTACACCGTTCCTTTGCAGTAACCGTTTTCATGTTTAGGTTTCACTCTGTTTTCTCCTATATGGATACATGTATTTGGAACTCTAAATCAAATACGGTTTGTGCTATATCTTTGAAACTTGGCACAATAATGTAGTTCCAAGTTCTATCGCTATGGTTTGTGTCCTTTTGAAGTAGCCCCAAGCAGAGACTAACGAGAATCACTTTCATTGAAAGGGGTTGCAAGCTTCCAAAAAACGAAGAGTTTCCTGAAATCCCAGCAAACATTTTTTCACCCAATCTTGATGATACTTCCATTTAATGATCAGTACACCAATCCCACTTGGCTCACCAAATTTCGTTCTTCTAGGTTAAACCGTTCCTTTGCAGTAATCGTTTTCATGTTTAGGTTTCACTCTGTTTTCTCCTATATGGATACATGTAGTTGGAACTCTAAATCAAACACGGTTTGTGCTAGCTCTTTGAAACTTGGCACAATAATGTAGTTCCAAGTTCTATCGCTATGGTTTGTGTCCTATTGAAGTAGCCCCAAGCAGAGACTGACGAGAATCACTTTCATGAAAGGGGTTGCCAAGCTTCCAAAAAACTACGAGTTTCCTGAAATCTCAGCAAATATTTTTTCACCCAATCCTGATGATACTTGCAGGTAATGATCAGTACACCAATCCCACTTGGCTCACCAAATTTCGTTCTTCTAGGTTAAACCGTTATTTTGCAGTAACCGTTTTCAGGTTTCGGTTTCACTCTGTTTTCTCCTATATGGATACATGTAGTTGGAACTCTAAAACAAACACGGTTTGTGCTAGCTCTTTGAAACTTGGCACAATAATGTAGTTCCAAGTTCTATAGCTATGGTTTGTGTCCTATTGAAGTAGCCACAAGCAGAGACTGACGAGAATCACTTTCATTGAAAGGGGTTGCCAACTTCCAAAAAACGACGAGTTTCCGGAAATCTCAGCAAATATTTTTCACCCAATCTTGATGATACTTGCAGGTAATGATCAGTACACCAATCCCACTTGGCTCACCAAGTTGCGTTCTTCTAGGTTAAACCGTTACTTTGCAGTACTGGTTTTCATGTTTAGGTTTCACTCTGTTTTCTCGTATATGGATACATGTAGTTGCAACTCTAAATGAAACACGGTTTGTGCTAGCTCTTTGAAACTTGGCACAATAATGTAGTTCCAAGTTCTATCGCTATGGTTTGTGTCCCATTGAAGTAGCCCAAAGCAGAGACTGACGAGAATCACTTTCATTGAAAGGGGTTGCCAAGCTTACAATAAACTACGAGTTTCTGGAAATCTCAGCAAATATTTTTTCACCCAAACTTTTGATACTTGCAGGTAATGGTCAGTACACAAACCCCACTTGGCTCACCAAATTTCGTTCTTCTAGGTTAAACCGTTCCTTTGCAGTAACCGTTTTCATGATTAGGTTTCACTCTGTTTTCTCCTATATGGATACATGTAGTTGGAACTCTAAATCAAACACGGTTTGTGCTATATCTTTGAAACTTCGCACAATAATGTAGTTCACAGTTCTATCGCTATGGTTTGTGTCCTATTGAAGTAGCCCCAAGCAGAGACTGACGATAATCACTTTCATTGAAAGGGATTGCAAGCTTCCAAAAAACGACGAGTTTCCTGAAATCTCAGCAAATATTTTTTCACCCAATCTTGATGATACTTCCAATTAATGATCAGTACACCAATCCCACTTGGCTCACCAAATTTCGTTCTTCTAGGTTAAACCGCTATTTTGCAGTAACCATTTTCAGGGTTCGGTTTCACTCTGTTTTCTCCTATATGGATACATGTAGTTGGAACTCTAAATCAAACACGGTTTGTGCTAGCTCTTTGAAACTTGGCACAATAATGTAGTTCCAAGTTCTATCGCTATGGTTTGTGTCCTATTGAAATAGCCACAAGCAGAGACTGACGAGAATCACTTTCATTGAAAGGGGTTGCCAAGCATCCAAAAAACTACGAGTTTCCTGAAATCACAGCAAATATGTTTTCACCCAAACCTGATTATACTTGCAGGTAATGATCAGTACACCAATCCCACTTGGCTCACCAAATTTCGTTCTTCTAGGTTAAATCGTTACTTTGCAGTAACTGTTTTCATGTTTCGGTTTCACTCTGTTTTCTCCTATATGGATACATGTAGTTGGAACTCTAAATCAAACACAGTTTGTGCTAGCTCTTTGAAACTTGGCACAACAATGTAGTTCCAAGTTCTATCGCTATGGTTTGTGTCCTATTGAAGTAGCCCAAAGCAGAGACTGACGAGAATCACTTTCATTGAAAGGAGTTGCCAAGCTTCCAAAAAACTACGAGTTTCCTGAAATCTCAGCAAACATTTTTCACCCAATCTTGATGATACTTGCAGGTAATGATCAGTACACCAATCCCACTTGGCTCACCAAATTGCTTTCTTCTAGGTTAAACCGTTCCTTTGCAGTAACCGTTTTCATGTTTAGGTTTCACTCTGTTTTCTCCTATATGGATACATGTAGTTGGAACTCTAAATCAAACACGGTTTGTGCTAGCTCTTTGAAACTTGGCACAATAATGTAGTTCCAAGTTCTTTCGCTATGGTTTGTGTTCGATTGAAGTAGCCACAAGCAGAGACTGACGAGAATCACTTTAATTGAAAGGAGTTGCCAAGCTTCCAAAAAACTACGAGTTTCCGGAAATCTCAGCAAATATTTTTCACCCAATCTTGATGATACTAACAGCTAATGACCAGTACACCAATCCCACTTGGCTCACCAAATTTCGTTCTTCTAGGTTAAACCGTTACTTTGCAGTACTGGTATTCATGTTTAGGTTTCACTCTGTTTTCTCGTATATGGATACATGTAGTTGGAACTATAAATCAAACACGGTTTGTGCTAGCTCTTTGAAACTGGGCACAATAATGTAGTTCCAAGTTCTATCGCTATGGTTTGTGTCCTATTGAAGTAGCCCAAAGCAGAGACTGACGAGAATCACTTTCATTGAAAGGGGTTGCCAAGCTTCCAATAAACTACGAGTTTCCGGAAATCTCAGCAAACATTTTTTCACCCAAACTTTTGATACTTGCAGGTAATGGTCAGTACACAAACCCCACTTGGCTCACCAAATTTCGTTCTTCTAGGTTACACCGTTCCTTTGCAGTAACCGTTTTCATGTTTAGGTTTCACTCTGTTTTCTCCTATATGGATACATGTATTTGGAACTCTAAATCAAATACGGTTTGTGCTATATCTTTGAAACTTGGCACAATAATGTAGTTCGAAGTTCTATCGCTATGGTTTGTGTCCTTTTGAAGTAGCACCAAGCAGAGACTAACGAGAATCACTTTCATTGAAAGGGGTTGCAAGCTTCCAAAAAACTACGAGTTTCCTGAAATCTCAGCAAACATTTTTCACCCAATCTTGATGATACTTGCAGGTAATGATCAGTACACCAATCCCACTTGGCTCACCAAGTTGCGTTCTTCTAGGTTAAACCGTTCCTTTGCAGTAACCGTTTTCATGTTTAGGTTTCACTCTGTTTTCTCCTATATGGATACATGTAGTTGGAACTCTAAATGAAACACGGTTTGTGCTAGCTCTTTGAAACATGGCACAATAATGTAGTTTCAAGTTCTATCGCTATGGTTTGTGTCCTATTGAAGTAGCCCCAAGCAGAGACTGACGAGAATCACTTCCATTGAAAGGGGTTGGCAAGCTTCCAAAAACGACGAGGTTCCTAAAATCTCAGCAAACATTTTTCACCCAATCTTGATGATACTAACAGCTAATGACCAGTACACCAATCCCACTTGGCTCACCAAATTTCGTTCTTCTAGGTTAAACCGTTACTTTGCAGTACTGGTTTCATGTTTAGGTTTCACTCTGTTTTCTCGTATATGGATACATGTAGTGGAACTCTAAATCAAACACGGTTTGTGCTAGCTCTTTGAAACTTGGCACAATAATGTAGTTCCAAAGTTCTATCGCTATGGTTTGTGTCCTATTGAAGTAGCCCCAAGCAGAGACTGACGAGAATCACTTTCATTGAAGGGGTTGCCAAGCTTACAATAAACTACGAGTTTCCGGAAATCTCAGCAAATATTTTTTCACCCAAACTTTTGATACTAGCAGGTAATGGTCAGTACACAAACCCCACTTGGCTCACCAAATTTCGTTCTTCTAGGTTACACCGTTCCTTTGCAGTAACCGTTTTCATGTTTAGGTTTCACTCTGTTTTCTCCTATATGGATACATGTATTTGGAACTCTAAATCAAATACGGTTTGTGCTATATCTTTGAAACTTGGCACAATAATGTAGTTCCAAGTTCTATCGCTATGGTTTGTGTCCTTTTGATGTAGCCCCAAGCAGAGACTAACGAGAATCACTTTCATTGAAAGGGGTTGCAAGCTTCCAAAAAACGAAGAGTTTCCTGAAATCCCAGCAAACATTTTTTCACCCAATCTTGATGATACTTCCATTTAATGATCAGTACACCAATCCCACTTGGCTCACCAAATTTCGTTCTTCTAGGTTAAACCGTTCCTTTGCAGTAATCGTTTTCATGTTTAGGTTTCACTCTGTTTTCTCCTATATGGATACATGTAGTTGGAACTCTAAATCAAACACGGTTTGTGCTAGCTCTTTGAAACTTGGCACAATAATGTAGTTCCAAGTTCTATCGCTATGGTTTGTGTCCTATTGAAGTAGCCCCAAGCAGAGACTGACGAGAATCACTTTCATGAAAGGGGTTGCCAAGCTTCCAAAAAACTACGAGTTTCCTGAAATCTCAGCAAATATTTTTTCACCCAATCCTGATGATACTTGCAGGTAATGATCAGTACACCAATCCCACTTGGCTCACCAAATTTCGTTCTTCTAGGTTAAACCGTTATTTTGCAGTAACCGTTTTCAGGTTTCGGTTTCACTCTGTTTTCTCCTATATGGATACATGTAGTTGGAACTCTAAAACAAACACGGTTTGTGCTAGCTCTTTGAAACTTGGCACAATAATGTAGTTCCAAGTTCTATAGCTATGGTTTGTGTCCTATTGAAGTAGCCACAAGCAGAGACTGACGAGAATCACTTTCATTGAAAGGGGTTGCCAACTTCCAAAAAACGACGAGTTTCCGGAAATCTCAGCAAATATTTTTCACCCAATCTTGATGATACTTGCAGGTAATGATCAGTACACCAATCCCACTTGGCTCACCAAGTTGCGTTCTTCTAGGTTAAACCGTTACTTTGCAGTACTGGTTTTCATGTTTAGGTTTCACTCTGTTTTCTCGTATATGGATACATGTAGTTGGAACTCTAAATCAAACACGGTTTGTGCTAGCTCTTTGAAACTTGGCACAATAATGTAGTTCCAAGTTCTATCGCTATGGTATGTGTCCCATTGAAGTAGCCCAAAGCAGAGACTGACGAGAATCACTTTCATTGAAAGGGGTTGCCAAGCTTACAATAAACTACGAGTTTCTGGAAATCTCAGCAAATATTTTTTCACCCAAACTTTTGATACTTGCAGGTAATGGTCAGTACACAAACCCCACTTGGCTCACCAAATTTCGTTCTTCTAGGTTAAACCGTTCCTTTGCAGTAACCGTTTTCATGATTAGGTTTCACTCTGTTTTCTCCTATATGGATACATGTAGTTGGAACTCTAAATCAAACACGGTTTGTGCTATATCTTTGAAACTTCGCACAATAATGTAGTTCAAAGTTCTATCGCTATGGTTTGTGTCCTATTGAAGTAGCCCCAAGCAGAGACTGACGATAATCACTTTCATTGAAAGGGGTTGCAAGCTTCCAAAAAACGACGAGTTTCCTGAAATCTCAGCAAATATTTTTTCACCCAATCTTGATGATACTTCCATTTAATGATCAGTACACCAATCCCACTTGGCTCACCAAATTTCGTTCTTCTAGGTTAAACCGTTCCTTTGCAGTAATCGTTTTCATGTTTAGGTTTCACTCTGTTTTCTCCTATATGGATACATGTAGTTGGAACTCTAAATCAAACACGGTTTGTGCTAGCTCTTTGAAACTTGGCAAAATAATGTAGTTCCAAGTTCTATCGCTATGGTTTGTGTCCTATTGAAGTAGCCCCAAGCAGAGACTGACGAGAATCACTTTCATTGAAAGGGGTTGCCAAATTCCAAAAAACGACGAGTTTCCGGAAATCTCAGCAAACATTTTTCACCCAATCTTGATGATACTTGCAGGTAATGATCAGTACACTAATCCCACTTGGCTGACCAAATTGCGTTCTTCTAGGTTAAACCGTTCCTTTGCAGTAACCGTTTTCATGTTTAGATTTCACTCTGTTTTCTCCTATATGGATACATGTATTTGGAAAACTAAATCAAACACGGTTTGTGCTATCTCTTTGAAACATGGCACAATAATGTAGTTCCAAGTTCTATCGCTATGGTTTGTGTCCTATTGAAGTAGCCCCAAGCAGAGACTGACGAGAATCACTTTCATTGAAAGGGGTTGCCAAGCTTCCAAAAAACGACGAGTTTCTTGAAATCTCAGCAAACTTTTTTTCACACAATCTTGATGATAATTCCATTTAATGATCAGTACACAAATCCCACTTGGCTCACCAAATTTCGTTCTTCTAGGTTAAACCGTTCCTTTGCAGTAATCGTTTTCATGTTTATGTTTCACTGTGTTTTCTCCTATATGGATACATGTATTTGGAACTCTAAATCAAACACGGTTTGTGCTAGCTCTTTGAAACTTGGCACAATAATGTAGTTCCAAGTTCTATCGCTATGGTTTGTGTCCTATTGAAGTAGCCCCAAGCAGAGACAGAGGAGAATCACTTCCATTGAAAGGGGTTGCCAAGCTTCCAAAAAACGACGAGTTTCCTAAAATCTCAGCAAACATTTTTTCACCCAATCTTGATGATACTAACAGCTAATGACCAGTACACCAATCCCACTTGGCTCTCCAAATTTCGTTCTTCTAGGTTAAACCGTTCCTTTGCAGTAACAGTTTTCATGTTTAGGTTTCACTCTGTTTTCTCCTATATGGATACATGTAGTTGGAACTCTAAATCAAACACGGTTTGTGCTAGCTCTTTGAAACTTGGTACAATAATGTAGTTCAAAGTTCTATCGCTATGGTTTGTGTCCTATTGAAGTAGCCCCAAGCAGAGACTGACGAGAATCACTTTCATTGAAAGGGGTTGCCAAGCTTCCAAAAAACTACGAGTTTCCTGAAATCTCAGCAAATATTTTTTCAACCAATCCTGATGATAATTGCAGGTAATGATCTCTTCACCAATCCCACTTGGCTCACCAAATTTCGTTCTTCTAGGTTAAACCGTTATTTTGCAGTAACCGTTTTCAGGTTTCGGTTTCACTCTGTTTTCTCCTATATGGATACATGTAGTTGGAACTCTAAAACAAACACGGTTTGTGCTAGCTCTTTGAAACTTGGCACAATAATGTAGTTCCAAGTTCTATAGCTATGGTTTGTGTCCTATTGAAGTAGCCACAAGCAGAGACTGACGAGAATCACTTTCATTGAAAGGGGTTGCCAACTTCCAAAAAACGACGAGTTTCCGGAAATCTCAGCAAACATTTTTCACCCAATCTTGATGATACTTGCAGGTAATGATCAGTACACCAATCCCACTTGGCTCACCAAGTTGCGTTCTTCTAGGTTAAACCGTTCCTTTGCAGTAACCGTTTTCATGTTTAGGTTTCACTCTGTTTTCTCCTATATGGATACATGTAGTAGGAACTCTAAATCAAACACAGTTTGTGCTAGCTCTTTTAAACATGGCACAATAATGTAGTTTCAAGTTCTATCGCTATGGTTTGTGTCCTATTGAAGTAGCCCCAAGCAGAGACTGACGAGAATCACTTCCATTGAAAGGGGTTGCCAAGCTTCCAAAAAACTACGAGTTTCCTGAAAACTCAGAAAACATTTTTCAACCAATCTTGATGATACTTGCAGGTAATGATCAGTATACCAATCCCACTTGGCTCAACAAATTGCGTTCTTTTAGGTTAAACCGTTCCTTAGCAGTAACCGTTTACATGTTGAAGTTTCACTCTGTTTTCTCCTATATGGATACATGTAGTTGGAACTCTAAATCAAACACGGTTTGTGCTAGCTCTTTGAAACTTGGCACAATATGTAGTTCCAAGTTCTATCGCTATGGTTTGTGTCCTATTGAAGTAGCCCAAAGCAGAGATTGACGAGAATCACTTTCATTGAAAGGGGTTGCCAAGCTTCCAAAAAACTACGAGTTTCCGGAAATCTCAGCAAATATTTTTTCACCCAATCCTGATGATGCTTGCAGGTAATGATCAGTACACCAATCCCACTTGGCTCACCAAATTTCGGTCTTCTAGGTTAAACCGTTATTTTGCAGTAACCGTTTTCAGGTTTCGGTTTCACTCTGTTTTCTCCTATATGGATACATGTAGTTGGAACTCTAAAACAAACACGGTTTGTGCTAGCTCTTTGAAACTTGGCACAATAATGTAGTTCCAAGTTCTATAGCTATGGTTTGTGTCCTATTGAAGTAGCCCCAAGCAGAGACTGACGAGAATCACTTCCATTGAAAGGGGTTGCCAAGCTTCCAAAAAACGACGAGTTTCCTAAAATCTCAGCAAACAATTTTTCACCCAATCTTGATGATACTAACAGCTAATGACCAGTACACCAATCCCACTTGGCTCACCAAATTTCGTTCTTCTAGGATAAACCGTTACTTTGCAGTACTGGTTTTCATGTTTAGGTTTCACTCTGTTTTCTCGTATATGGATACATGTAGTTGGAACTCTAAATCAAACACGGTTTGTGCTAGCTCTTTGAAACTTGGCACAATAATGTAGTTCCAAGTTCTATCTCTATGGTTTGTGTCCTATTGAAGTAGCCCAAAGCAGAGACTGACGAGAATCACTTTCTTTGAAAGGGGTTGCCAAGCTTCCAATAAACTACGAGTTTCCGGAAATCTCAGCAAACATTTTTCACCCAAACTTTTGATACTTGCAGGTAATGGTCAGTACACAAACCCCACTTGGCTCACCAAATTTCGTTCTTCTAGGTTAAACCGTTCCTTTGCAGTAACCGTTTTCATGTTTAGGTTTCACTCTGTTTTCTCCTATATGGATACATGTAGTTGGAACTCTAAATCAAACACGGTTTGTGCTAGCTCTTTTAAACATGGCACAATAATGTAGTTTCAAGTTCTATCGCTATGGTTTGTGTCCTATTGAAGTAGCCCCAAGCAGAGACTGACGAGGATCACTTCCATTGAAAGAGGTTGCCAAGCTTCCAAAAAACGACGAGTTTCCTGAAAACTCAGAAAACATTTTTCAACCAATCTTGATGATACTTGCAGGTAATGATCAGTATACCAATCCCACTTGCCTCAACAAATTGCGTTCTTTTAGGTTAAACCGTTCCTTTGCAGTAACCGTTTTCATGTTGAGGTTTCACTCTGTTTTCTCCTATATGGATACATGTAGTTGGAACTCTAAATCAAACACGGTTTGTGCTAGCTCTTTGAAACTTGGCACAATATGTAGTTCCAAGTTCTATCGCTATGGTTTGTGTCCTATTGAAGTAGCCCAAAGCAGAGACTGACGAGAATCACTTTCATTGAAAGGGGTTGCCAAGCTTCCAATAAACTACGAGTTTCCGGAAATCTCAGCAAACATTTTTTCACCCAAACTTTTAATACTTGCAGGTAATGGTCAGTACACAAACCCCACTTGGCTCACCAAATTTCGTTCTTCTAGGTTACACCGTTCCTTTGCAGTAACCGTTTTCATGATTAGGTTTCACTCTGTTTTCTCCTATATGGATACATGTAGTTGGAACTCTAAATCAAACACGGTTTGTGCTATATCTTTGAAACTTGGCACAATAATGTAGTTCCAAGTTCTATCGCTATGGTTTGTGTCCTATTGAAGTAGCCCCAAGCAGAGACTGACGAGAATCACTTTCATTGAAAGGGGTTGCCAAGCTTCCAAAAAACGACGAGTTTCCTGAAATCTCAGCAAATATTTTTTCACCCAATCTTCATGATACTAACAGCTAATGACCAGTACACCAATCCCAATTGGCTCTCCAAATTTCGTTCTTCTATGTTAAACCGTTCCTTTGCAGTAACAGTTTTCATGTTTAGGTTTCACTCTGTTTTCTCCTATATGGATACATGTAGTTGGAACTCTAAATCAAACACGGTTTGTGCTAGCTCTTTGAAACTTGGCACAATAATGTAGTTCCAAGTTCTATCGCTATGGTTTGTGTCCTATTGAAGTAGCCCCAAGCAGAGACTGACGAGAATCACTTTCATTGAAAGGGGTTGCCAAGCTTCCAAAAAACTACGAGTTTCCTGAAATCTCAGCAAATATTTTTTCACCCAATCCTGAGGTTACTTGCAGGTAATGATCAGTACACCAATCCCACTTGGCTCACCAAATTTCGTTCTTCTAGGTTAAACCGTTATTTTGCAGTAACCGTTTTCAGGTTTCGGTTTCACTCTGTTTTCTCCTATATGGATACATGTAGTTGGAACTCTAAATCAAACACGGTTTGTGCTAGCTCTTTTAAACATGGCACAATAATGTAGTTTCAAGTTCTATCGCTATGGTTTGTGTCCTATTGAAGTAGCCCCAAGCAGAGACTGACGAGAATCACTTCCATTGAAAGGGGTTGCCAAGTTTCCAGTAAACTACGAGTTTCCGGAAATCTCAGCAAACATTTTTCACCCAATCTTGATGATACTTGCAGGTAATGATCAGTACACAAATCCCACTTGGCTCACCAAATTGCGTTCTTCTAGGTTAAACCGTTCCTTTGCAGGAACCGTTTTCATGTTTAGATTTCACTCTGTTTTCTCCTATATGGATACATGTATTTGGAACTCTAAATCAAACACGGTTTGTGCTAGCTCTTTGAAACTTGGCACAATAATGTACTTCCAAGTTCTATCGCTATGGTTTGTGTCCTATTGAAGTAGCCCCAAGCAGAGACTGACGAGAATCACTTTCATTGAAAGGGGTTGCCAAGCTTCCAAAAAACTACGTGTTTCCTGAAATCTCAGCAAAGTTTTTTTCACCCAAACTTTTGATACTTGCAGGGAATGATCAGTACACCAATCCCACTTGGCTCACCAAATTTCGTTCTTCTAGGTTAAACCGTTATTTTGCAGTAACCGTTTTCAGGTTTCGGTTTCACTCTGTTTTCTCCTATATGGATACATGTATTTGGAACTCTAAATCAAACACGGTTTGTGCTAGGTCTTTGAAACTTGGCACAATAATGTACTTCCAAGTTCTATCGCTATGGTTTGTGTCCTATTGAAATAGCCCCAAGCAGAGACTGACGATAATCACTTTCATTGAAAGGGGTTGCCAAGCTTCCAAAAAACTACGAGTTTCCTGAAATCTCAGCAAATATTTTTTCACCCAATCCTGATGATACTTGCAGGTAATGATCAGTACACCAATCCCACTTGGCTCACCTAATTTCGTTCTTCTAGGTTAAACCGTTATTTTGCAGTAACCGTTTTCAGGTTTCGGTTTCACTCTGTTTTCTCCTATATGGATACATGTAGTTGGAACTCTAAATCAAACACGGTTTGTGCTAGCTCTTTGAAACTTGGCACAATAATGTACTTCCAAGTTCTATCGCTATGGTTTGTGTCCTATTGAAGTAGCCCCAAGCAGAGACTGACGAGAATCACTTTCATTGAAAGGGGTTTTCAACTTGCAAAAACGACGAGTTTCCGGAAAACTCAGCAAACATTTTTTCACCCAATCTTGATGATACTTGCAGGTAATGATCAGTACACTAATCCCACTTGGCTCACCAAATTGCGTTCTTCTAGGTTAAACCGTTCCTTTGCAGTAACCGTTTTCATGTTTAGATTTCACTCTGTTTTCTCCTATATGGATACATGTAGTTGGAACTCTAAATCAAACACGGTTTGTGCTAGCTCTTTGAAACTTGGCACAATAATGTAGTTCCAAGTTCTATCGCTATGGTTTGTGTCCTATTGAAGTAGCCCCAAGCAGAGACTGACGAGAATCACTTTCATTGAAAGGGGTTGCCAAGCTTCCAAAAAACGACGAGTTTCCTGAAATCTCAGCAAATATTTTTTCACCCAATCTTGATGATAATTCCATTTAATGATCAGTACACCAATCCCACTTGGCTCACCAAATTTCCTTCTTCTAGGTTAAACCGTTCCTTTGCAGTAATCGTTTTCATGTTTCGGTTTCACTCTGTTTTCTCCTATATGGATACATGTAGTTGGAACTCTAAATCAAACACGGTTTGTGCTAGCTCTTTGAAACTTGGCACAATAATGTAGTTCCAAGTTCTATCGCTATGGTTTGAGTCCTATTGAAGTAGCCCCAAGCAGAGACTGACGAGAATCACTTTCATTGAAAGGGGTTGCCAAGCTTCCAAAAAACTACGAGTTTTCTGAAATCTCAGCAAATATTTTTTCACCAAATCCTGATGATACTTGCAGGTAATGATCAGTACACCAATCCCACTTGGCTCACCTAATTTCGTTCTTCTAGGTTCAACCATTACTTTGCAGTAACTGTTTTCATGTTTCGGTTTCACTCTGTTTTCTCCTATATGGATACATGTAGTTGGAACTCTAAATCAAACACGGTTTGTGCTAGCTCTTTGAAACTTGGCACAATAATGTAGTTCCAAGTTCTATCGCTATGGTTTGTGTCCTATTGAAGTAGCCCCAAGCAGAGACTGACGAGAATCACTTTCATTGATAGAGGTTGCCGAGCTTCCTAAAATCTACGACTTTCGGAAGTCTCAGCAAACATTTTGTCACCAAAACTTTTGATACTTGCAGGCAATGATCAGTACACAAATCCCACTTGGCTCACCAAATTTCGTTCTTCTAGATTAAACCGTTCCTTTGCAGTAACCGTGTTCATGTTTAGGTTTCACTCTGTTTTCTCCTATATGGATACATGTAGTTGGAACTCTAAATCAAACACGGTTTGTGCTAGCTCTTTGAAACATGGCACAATAATGTAGTTCCAAGTTCTATCGCTATGGTTTGTGTCCTATTGAAGTAGCCCCAAGCAGAGACTGACGAGAATCACTTTCATTGAAAGGGGTTGCCAAGCTTCCAAAAAACTACGAGTTTCCTGAAATCTCAGCAAATATTTTTTCACCCAATCCTGAGGTTACTTGCAGGTAATGATCAGTACACCAATGCCACTTGGCTCACCAAATTTCGTTCTTCTAGGTTAAACCGTTATTTTGCAGTAACCGTTATCAGGTTTCGGTTTCACTCTGTTTTCTCCTATATGGATACATGTAGTTGGAACTCTAAATCAAACACGGTTTGTGCTAGCTCTTTTAAACATGGCACAATAATGTAGTTTCAAGTTCTATCGCTATGGTTTGTGTCCTATTGAAGTAGCCCCAAGCAGAGACTGACGAGAATCACTTCCATTGAAAGGGGTTGCCAAGCTTCCAATAAACTACGAGTTTCTGGAAATCTCAGCAAACATTTTTCACCCAATCTTGATGATACTTGCAGGTAATGATCAGTACACAAATCCCACTTGGCTCACCAAATTGCGTTCTTCTAGGTTAAAGCGTTCCTTTGCAGTAACCGTTTTCATGTTTAGATTTCACTCTGTTTTCTCCTATATGGATACATGTATTTGGAACTCTAAATCAAACACGGTTTGTGCTAGCTCTTTGAAACTTGGCACAATAATGTAGTTCCAAGTTCTATCGCTATGGTTTGTGTCCTATTGAAGTAGCCCCAAGCAGAGACTGACGAGGATCACTTTCATTGAAAGAGGTTGCCGAGCTTCCTAAAAACTACGACTTTCCGGAAATCTCAGCAAACATTTTGTCACCCAAACTTTTGATACTTGCAGGTAATGAACAGTACACAAATCCCACTTGGCTCACCAAATTTCGTTCTTCTAGGTTACACCGTTCCTTTGCAGTAACCGTTTTCATGTTTAGGTTTCACTCTGTTTTCTCCTATATGGATACATGTAGTTGGAACTCTAAATCAAACACGGATTGTGCTAGCTCTTTGAAACTTGGCACAATTATGCATTTCCAAGTTCTGTCGCTATGGTTTGTGACCTATTGAAGTAGCCCCAAGCAGAGACTGACGAGAATCACTTTCATTGAAAGGGGTTGCCAAGCTTCCAAAAAACTACGAGTTTCCTGAAATCTCAGCAAATATTTTTTCACCCAATCCTGATGATACTTGCAGGTAATGATCAGTACACCAATCCCACTTGGCTCACCTAATTTCGTTCTTCTAGGTTAAACCGTTATTTTGCAGTAACCGTTTGGAGGTTTCGGTTTCACTCTGTTTTCTCCTATATGGATACATGTAGTTGGAACTCTAAATCAAACACGGTTTGTGCTAGCTCTTTGAAACTTGGCACAATAATGTACTTCCAAGTTCTATCGCTATGGTTTGTGTCCTATTGAAGTAGCCCCAAGCAGAGACTGACGAGAATCACTTTCATTGAAAGGGGTTTTCAACTTCCAAAAACGACGAGTTTCCGGAAATCTCAGCAAACATTTTTTCACCCAATCTTGATGATACTTGCAGGTAATGATCAGTACACTAATCCCACTTGGCTCACCAAATTGCGTTCTTCTAGGTTAAACCGTTCCTTTGCAGTAACCGTTTTCATGTTTAGATTTCACTCTGTTTTCTCCTATATGGATACATGTAGTTGGAACTCTAAATCAAACACGGTTTGTGCTAGCTCTTTGAAACTTGGCACAATAATGTAGTTCCAAGTTCTATCGCTATGGTTTGTGTCCTATTGAAGTAGCCCCAAGCAGAGACTGACGAGAATCACTTTCATTGAAAGGGGTTGCCAAGCTTCCAAAAAACGACGAGTTTCCTGAAATCTCAGCAAACATTTTTTCACCCAATCTTGATGATAATTCCATTTAATGATCAGTACACCAATCCCACTTGGCTCACCAAATTTCCTTCTTCTAGGTTAAACCGTTCCTTTGCAGTAATCGTTTTCATGTTTAGGTTTCACTCTGTTTTCTCCTATATGGATACATGTAGTTGGAACTCTAAATCAAACACGGTTTGTGCTAGCTCTTTGAAACTTGGCACAATAATGTAGTTCCAAGTTCTATCGCTATGGTTTGAGTCCTATTGAAGTAGCCCCAAGCAGAGACTGACGAGAATCACTTTCATTGAAAGGGGTTGCCAAGCTTCCAAAAAACTACGAGTGTTCTGAAATCTCAGCAAATATTTTTTCACCAAATCCTGATGATACTTGCAGGTAATGATCAGTACACCAATCCCACTTGGCTCACCTAATTTCGTTCTTCTAGGTTCAACCATTACTTTGCAGTAACTGTTTTCATGTTTCGGTTTCACTCTGTTTTCTCCTATATGGATACATGTAGTTGGAACTCTAAATCAAACACGGTTTGTGCTAGCTCTTTGAAACTTGGCACAATAATGTAGTTCCAAGTTCTATCGCTATGGTTTGTGTCCTATTGAAGTAGCCCCAAGCAGAGACTGACGAGAATCACTTTCATTGATAGAGGTTGCCGAGCTTCCTAAAATCTACGACTTTCGGAAGTCTCAGCAAACATTTTGTCACCAAAACTTTTGATACTTGCAGGCAATGATCAGTACACAAATCCCACTTGGCTCACCAAATTTCGTTCTTCTAGATTAAACCGTTCCTTTGCAGTAACCGTGTTCATGTTTAGGTTTCACTCTGTTTTCTCCTATATGGATACATGTAGTTGGAACTCTAAATCAAAAACGGCTTGTGCTAGCTCTTTGAAACTTGCAACAATAATGTAGTTCCAAATTCTATCGCTATGGTTTGTGTCCTATTGAAATAGCCCGAAACAGAGACTGACGAGAATCACTTTCATTGAAAGGGGTTGCCAAGCTTCCAGAAAACTACGAGTTTCCTGAAATCTCAGCAAATATTTTTTCACCCAATCTTGATGATACTTGCAGGTAATGATCAGTACACCAATCCCACTTGGCTCACCAAATTTCGTTCTTCTAGGTTAAACCGTTATTTTGCAGTAACCATTTTCAGGTTTCGGTTTAACTCTGTTTTCTCCTATATGGATACATGTATTTGGAACTCTAAATCAAACACGGTTTGTGCTAGCTCTTTGAAACTTGGCACAATAATGTACTTCCAAGTTCTATCGCTATGGTTTGTGTCCTATTGAAGTAGCCCCAAGCAGAGACTGACGAGAATCACTTTCATTGAAAGGGGTTTTCAACTTCCAAAAAACGACGAGTTTCCGGAAATCTCAGCAAACATTTTTTCACCCAATCTTGATGATACTTGCAGGTAATGATCACTACACTAATCCCACTTGGCTCACCAAATTGCGTTCTTCTAGGTTAAACCGTTCCTTTGCAGTAACCGTTTTCATGTTTAGATTTCACTCTGTTTTCTCCTATATGGATACATGTATTTGGAACTCTAAATCAAACACGGTTTGTGCTAGCTCTTTGAAACTTGGCACAATAATGTAGTTCCAAGTTCTATCGCTATGGTTTGTGTCCAATTGAAGTAGCCCCAAGCAGAGACTGACGAGAATCACTTTCATTGAAAGGGGTTGCCAAGCTTCCAAAAACTACGAGTTTCCTGAAATCTCAGCAAATATTTTTTCACCCAATCCTGATGATACTTGCAGGTAATGATCAGTACACCAATCCCACTTGGCTCACCTAATTTCGTTCTTCTAGGTTAAACCGTTACTTTGCAGTAACTGTTTTCATGTTTCGGTTTCACTCTGTTTTCTCCTCTATGGATACATGTAGTTGGAACTCTAAATCAAACACGGTTTGTGCTAGCTCTTTGAAACTTGGCACAATAATGTAGTTCCAAGTTCTATCGCTATGGTTTGTGTCCTATTGAAGTAGCCCCAAGAAGAGACTGACGAGAATCACTTTCATTGAAAGGAGTTGCCAAGCTTCCAAAAAACTACGAGTTTCCTAAAATCTCAGCAAACATTTTTCAACCAATCTTGATGATACTTGCAGGTAATGATCAGTACACCAATCCCACTTGGCTCACCAAATTGCGTTCTTCTAGGTTAAACCGTTCCTTTGCAGTAACCGTTTTCATGTTTAGGTTTCACTCTGTTTTCTCCTCTATGGATACATGTAGTTGGAACTCTAAATCAAACACGGATTGTGCTAGCTCTTTGAAACTTGGCACAATTATGCATTTCCAAGTTCTGTCGCTATGGTTTGTGACCTATTGAAGTAGCCCCAAGCAGAGACTGACGAGAATCACTTTCATTGAAAGGGGTTGCCAAGCTTCCAAAAAACTACGTGTTTCCTGAAATCTCAGCAAAGTTTTTTTCACCCAAACTTTTGATACTTGCAGGGAATGATCAGTACACCAATCCCACTTGGCTCACCAAATTTCGTTCTTCTAGGTTAAACCGTTATTTTGCAGTAACCGTTTTCAGGTTTCGGTTTCACTCTGTTTTCTCCTATATGGATACATGTATTTGGAACTCTAAATCAAACACGGTTTGTGCTAGCTCTTTGAAACTTGGCACAATAATGTACTTCCAAGTTCTATCGCTATGGTTTGTGTCCTATTGAAATAGCCCCAAGCAGAGACTGACGATAATCACTTTCATTGAAAGGGGTTGCCAAGCTTCCAAAAAACTACGAGTTTCCTGAAATCTCAGCAAATATTTTTCACCCAATCCTGATGATACTTGCAGGTAATGATCAGTACACCAATCCCACTTGGCTCACCTAATTTCGTTCTTCTAGGTTAAACCGTTATTTTGCAGTAACCGTTTGGAGGTTTCGGTTTCACTCTGTTTTCTCCTATATGGATACATGTAGTTGGAACTCTAAATCAAACACGGTTTGTGCTAGCTCTTTGAAACTTGGCACAATAATGTACTTCCAAGTTCTATCGCTATGGTTTGTGTCCTATTGAAGTAGCCCCAAGCAGAGACTGACGAGTATCACTTTCATTGAAAGGGGTTTTCAACTTCCAAAAACGACGAGTTTCCGGAAATCTCAGCAAACATTTTTTCACCCAATCTTGATGATACTTGCAGGTAATGATCAGTACACTAATCCCACTTGGCTCACCAAATTGCGTTCTTCTAGGTTAAACCGTTCCTTTGCAGTAACCGTTTTCATGTTTAGATTTCACTCTGTTTTCTCCTATATGGATACATGTAGTTGGAACTCTAAATCAAACACGGTTTGTGCTAGCTCTTTGAAACTTGGCACAATAATGTAGTTCCAAGTTCTATCGCTATGGTTTGTGTCCTATTGAAGTAGCCCCAAGCAGAGACTGACGAGAATCACTTTCATTGAAAGGGGTTGCCAAGCTTCCAAAAAACGACGAGTTTCCTGAAATCTCAGCAAACATTTTTTCACCCAATCTTGATGATAATTCCATTTAATGATCAGTACACCAATCCCACTTGGCTCACCAAATTTCCTTCTTCTAGGTTAAACCGTTCCTTTGCAGTAATCGTTTTCATGTTTAGGTTTCACTCTGTTTTCTCCTATATGGATACATGTAGTTGGAACTCTAAATCAAACACGGTTTGTGCTAGCTCTTTGAAACTTGGCACAATAATGTAGTTCCAAGTTCTATCGCTATGGTTTGAGTCCTATTGAAGTAGCCCCAAGCAGAGACTGACGAGAATCACTTTCATTGAAAGGGGTTGCCAAGCTTCCAAAAAACTACGAGTGTTCTGAAATCTCAGCAAATATTTTTTCACCAAATCCTGATGATACTTGCAGGTAATGATCAGTACACCAATCCCACTTGGCTCACCTAATTTCGTTCTTCTAGGTTCAACCATTACTTTGCAGTAACTGTTTTCATGTTTCGGTTTCACTCTGTTTTCTCCTATATGGATACATGTAGTTGGAACTCTAAATCAAACACGGTTTGTGCTAGCTCTTTGAAACTTGGCACAATAATGTAGTTCCAAGTTCTATCGCTATGGTTTGTGTCCTATTGAAGTAGCCCCAAGCAGAGACTGACGAGAATCACTTTCATTGATAGAGGTTGCCGAGCTTCCTAAAATCTACGACTTTCGGAAGTCTCAGCAAACATTTTGTCACCAAAACTTTTGATACTTGCAGGCAATGATCAGTACACAAATCCCACTTGGCTCACCAAATTTCGTTCTTCTAGATTAAACCGTTCCTTTGCAGTAACCGTGTTCATGTTTAGGTTTCACTCTGTTTTCTCCTATATGGATACATGTAGTTGGAACTCTAAATCAAAAACGGCTTGTGCTAGCTCTTTGAAACTTGCAACAATAATGTAGTTCCAAATTCTATCGCTATGGTTTGTGTCCTATTGAAATAGCCCGAAACAGAGACTGACGAGAATCACTTTCATTGAAAGGGGTTGCCAAGCTTCCAGAAAACTACGAGTTTCCTGAAATCTCAGCAAATATTTTTTCACCCAATCTTGATGATACTTGCAGGTAATGATCAGTACACCAATCCCACTTGGCTCACCAAATTTCGTTCTTCTAGGTTAAACCGTTATTTTGCAGTAACCATTTTCAGGTTTCGGTTTAACTCTGTTTTCTCCTATATGGATACATGTATTTGGAACTCTAAATCAAACACGGTTTGTGCTAGCTCTTTGAAACTTGGCACAATAATGTACTTCCAAGTTCTATCGCTATGGTTTGTGTCCTATTGAAGTAGCCCCAAGCAGAGACTGACGAGAATCACTTTCATTGAAAGGGGTTTTCAACTTCCAAAAAACGACGAGTTTCCGGAAATCTCAGCAAACATTTTTTCACCCAATCTTGATGATACTTGCAGGTAATGATCACTACACTAATCCCACTTGGCTCACCAAATTGCGTTCTTCTAGGTTAAACCGTTCCTTTGCAGTAACCGTTTTCATGTTTAGATTTCACTCTGTTTTCTCCTATATGGATACATGTATTTGGAACTCTAAATCAAACACGGTTTGTGCTAGCTCTTTGAAACTTGGCACAATAATGTAGTTCCAAGTTCTATCGCTATGGTTTGTGTCCAATTGAAGTAGCCCCAAGCAGAGACTGACGAGAATCACTTTCATTGAAAGGGGTTGCCAAGCTTCCAAAAACTACGAGTTTCCTGAAATCTCAGCAAATATTTTTTCACCCAATCCTGATGATACTTGCAGGTAATGATCAGTACACCAATCCCACTTGGCTCACCTAATTTCGTTCTTCTAGGTTAAACCGTTACTTTGCAGTAACTGTTTTCATGTTTCGGTTTCACTCTGTTTTCTCCTCTATGGATACATGTAGTTGGAACTCTAAATCAAACACGGTTTGTGCTAGCTCTTTGAAACTTGGCACAATAATGTAGTTCCAAGTTCTATCGCTATGGTTTGTGTCCTATTGAAGTAGCCCCAACAAGAGACTGACGAGAATCACTTTCATTGAAAGGAGTTGCCAAGCTTCCAAAAAACTACGAGTTTCCTAAAATCTCAGCAAACATTTTTCAACCAATCTTGATGATACTTGCAGGTAATGATCAGTACACCAATCCCACTTGGCTCACCAAATTGCTTTCTTCTAGGTTAAACCGTTCCTTTGCAGTAACCGTTTTCATGTTTAGGTTTCACTCTGTTTTCTCCTATATGGATACATGTAGTTGGAACTCTAAATCAAACACGGTTTGTGCTAGCTGTTTTAAACATGGCACAATAATGTAGTTTCAAGTTCTATCACTATGGTTTGTGTCCTATTGAAGTAGCCCCAAGCAGAGACTGACGTGAATCACTTTCATTGAAAGGGGTTGCCAAGCTCCCAAAAAACGACGAATTTCCTAAAATATCAGCAAACATTTTTTCACCCAATCTTGATGATACTAACAGCTAATGACCAGTACACCAATCCCACTTGGCTCACCAAATTTCCTTCTTCTTGGTTAAACCGTTACTTTGCGGTACTGGTTATCATGTTTAGGTTTCACTCTGTTTTCTCGTATATGGATAAATGTAGTTGGAACTCTAAATGAAACACGGTTTGTGCTAGCTCTTTGAAACTTGGCAAAATAATGTAGTTCCAAGTTCTATCGCTATGGTTTGTGTCCAATTGAAGTAGCCCCAAGCAGAGACTGACGAGAATCACTTTCATTGAAAGGGGTTGCCAAGCTTACAAAAACTACGAGTTTCCTGAAATCTCAGCAAATATTTTTTCACCCAATCCTGATGATACTTGCAGGTAATGATCAGTACACCAATCCCACTTGGCTCACCAAATTGCTTTCTTCTAGGTTAAACCGTTCCTTTGCAGTAACCGTTTTCATGTTTAGGTTTCACTCTGGTTTCTCCTATATGGATACATGTAGTTGGAACTCTAAATCAAACACGGTTTGTGCTAGCTGTTTTAAACATGGCACAATAATGTAGTTTCAAGTTCTATCACTATGGTTTGTGTCCTATTGAAGTAGCCCCAAGCAGAGACTGACGTGAATCACTTTCATTGAAAGGGGTTGCCAAGCTTCCAAAAAACGACGAGTTTCCTAAAATCTCAGCAAACATTTTTCACCTAATCTTGATGATACTTGCAGGTAATGATCAGTACACTAATCCCACTTGGCTCACCAACTTGCGTTCTTCTCGGTTAAACCGTTCCTTTGCAGTAACCGTTTTCATGTTGAGGTTTCACTCTGTTTTCTCCTATATGGATACATGTAGTTGGAACTTTAAATCAAACACGGTTTGTGCTAGCTCTTTGAAACTTGGCACAATAATGTAGTTCCAAGTTCTATCGCTATGGTTTGTGTCCTATTGAAGTAGCCCCAAGCAGAGACTGACGAGAATCACTTTCATTGAAAGGAGTTGCCAAGCTTCCAAAAAACTACGAGTTTCCAGAAATCTCAGCAAATATATTTTCACCCAATCCTGATGATACTTGCAGGTAATGATCAGTACACCAATCCCACTTGGCTCACCAAATTTCGTTCTTCTAGGTTAAACCGTTATTTTGCAGTAACCGTTTTCAGGTTTCGGTTTCACTCTGTTTTCTCCTATATGGATACATGTAGTTGGAATTCTAAATCAAACACGGTTTGTGCTAGCTCTTTGAAACTTGGCACAATAATGTAGCTCAAAGTTCTATTGCTCTGGTTTGTGTCCTATTGAAGTAGCCCCAAGCAGAGACTGACGAGAATCACTTTCATTGAAAGGGGTTGCCAAGCTTCCAAAAAACGACGAGTTTCCTAAAATCTCAGCAAACATTTTTTCACCCAATCTTGATGATACTAACAGCTAATGACCAGTACACCAATCCCACTTGGCTCACCAAATTTCCTTCTTCTTGGTTAAACCGTTACTTTGCGGTACTGGTTATCATGTTTAGGTTTCACTCTGTTTTCTCGTATATGGATACATGTAGTTGGAACTCTAAATGAAACACGGTTTGTGCTAGCTCTTTGAAACTTGGCACAATAATGTAGTTCCAAGTTCTATCGCTATGGTTTGTGTCCAATTGAAGTAGCCCCAAGCAGAGACTGACGAGAATCACTTTCATTGAAAGGGGTTGCCAAGCTTCCAATAAACTACGAGTTTCCTGAAATCTCAGCAAACATTTTTTCACCCAAATTTTGATACTTGCAGGTAATGGTCAGTACACAAACCCCACTTGGCTCACCAAATTTCTTTCTTCTAAGTTAAACTGTTCCTTTGCAGTAACCGTTTTCATGATTAGGTTTCACTCTGTTTTCTCCGATATGGATACATGTATTTGGAACTCTAAATCAAACACGGTTTGTGCTATATCTTTGAAACTTGGCACAATAATGTAGTTAAAAGTTCTATCGCTATGGTTTGTTTCCTATTGAAGTAGCCCCCAGCAGAGACTGACGAGAATCACTTTCATTGAAAGGGGTTGCAAGCTTCCAAAAAACGACGAGTTTCCTGAAATCTCAGCAAATATTTTTTCACCCAATCCTGATGATACTTGCAGGTAATGATCAGTACACCAATCCCACTTGGCTCACCAAATTTCGTTCTTCTAGGTTAAACCGTTATTTTGCAGTAACCGTTTTCAGGTTTCGGTTTCACTCTGTTTTCTCCTATATGGATACATGTAGTTGGAACTCTAAATCAAACACGGTTTGTGCTAGCTCTTTGAAACTTGGCACAATAATGTAGTTCCAAGTTCTATCGCTATGGTTTGTGTCCTATTGAAGTAGCCCCAAGCAGAGACTGACGAGAATCACTTTCATTGAAAGGGGTTGCCAAGCTTCCAAAAAACGACGAGTTTCCTGAAATCTCAGCAAATATTTTTTCACCCAATCCTGATGATACTTGCAGGTAATGATCAGTACACGAATCCCACTTGGCTCACCTAATTTCGTTCTTCTAGGTTAAACCGTTACTTTGCAGTAACTGTTTTCATGTTTCGGTTTCACTCTGTTTTCTCCTATATGGATACATGTAGTTGGAACTCTAAATCAAACACGGTTTGTGCTAGCTCTTTGAAACTTGGCACAATAATGTAGTTCCAAGTTCTATCGCTATGGTTTGTGTCCTATTGAAGTAGCCCCAAGAAGAGACTGACGAGAATCACTTTAATTGAAAGGAGTTGCCAAGCTTCCAAAAAACTACGAGTTTCCTAAAATCTCAGCAAACATTTTTCACCCAATCTTGATGATACTTGCAGGTAATGATCAGTACAACAAGCCCACTTGGCTCACCAAATTGCGTTCTTCTAGGTTAAACCGTTCCTTTGCAGTTACCGTTTTCATGATTAGGTTTCACTCTGTTTTCTCCTATATGGATACATGTAGTTGGAACTCTAAATCAAACACGGTTTGTGCTAGCTCTTTTAAACTTGGCACAATAATATAGTTCCAAGTTCTATTGCTATGGTTTGTGTCCTATTGAAGTAGCCCCAAGAAGAGACTGACGAGAATCACTTTCATTGAAAGGGGTTTTAAACTTCCAAAAAACGACAAGTTTCCCGAAATCTCAGCAAACATTTTTTACCTAATCTTGATGATACTTGCAGGTAATGATCAGTACACTAATCCCACTTGGCTCACCAAATTGCGTTCTTCTCGGTTAAACCGTTCCTTTGCAGTAACCGTTTTCATGTTGAGGTTTCACTCTGTTTTCTCCTATATGGATACATGTAGTTGGAACTCTAAATCAAACACGGTTTGTGCTAGCTCTTTGAAACTTGGCACAATAATGTAGTTCCAAGATCTATCGCTATGGTTTGTGTCCTATTGAAGTAGCCCCAAGCAGAGACTGACGAGAATCTCTTTCATTGAAAGGAGTTGCCAAGCTTCCAAAAAACTACGAGTTTCCAGAAATCTCAGCAAATATATTTTCACCCAATCCTGATGATACTTGCAGGTAATGATCAGTACACCAATCCCACTTGGCTCACCAAATTTCGTTCTTCTAGGTTAAACCGTTATTTTGCAGTAACCGTTTTCAGGTTTTGGTTTCACTCTGTTTTCTCCTATATGGATACATGTAGTTGGAATTCTAAATCAAACACGGTTTGTGCTAGCTCTTTGAAACTTGGCACAATAATGTAGCTCAAAGTTCTATTGCTCTGGTTTGTGTCCTATTGAAGTAGCCCCAAGCAGAGACTGACGAGAATCACTTTCATTGAAAGGGGTTTTCAACTTCCAAAAAACTACGAGTTTCCGGAAATCTCAGCAAACATTTTGTCACCCAAACTTTTGATACTAGCAGGTAATGATCAGTACACAAATCCCACTTGGCTCACGAAATTTCGTTCTTCTAGGTTCAACCGTTCCTTTGCAGTAACCGTTTTCATGTTTAGGTTTCACTCTGTTTTCTCCTATATGGATACATGTAGTTGGAACTCTAAATCAAACACGGTTTGTGCTATCTCTTTGAAACTTGGCACAATAATGTAGTTCCAAGTTCTATCGCTATGGTTTGTGTCCTATTGAAGTAGCCCCAAGCAGAGACTGACGAGAATCACTTTCATTGAAAGGGGTTGCCAAGCTTCCAAAAAACGACGAGTTTCCGGAAATCTCAGCAAACATTTTTTCACCCAATCTTGATGATACTAACAGCTAATGACCAGTACACCAATCCCACTTGGCTCACCAAATTACGTTTTTCTAAGTTAAACCGTTACTTTGCAGTACTGGTTTTCATGTTTAGGTTTCACTCTGTTTTCTCGTATATGGATACATGTAGTTGGAACTCTAAATCAAACACGGTTTGTGCTAGCTCTTTGAAACTTGGCACAATAATGTAGTTCCAAGTTCTATCGCTATGGTTTGTGTGCTATTGAAGTAGCCCCAAGCAGAGACTGACGAGAATCACTTTCATTGAAAGGGGTTGCCAAGCTTCCAATAAACTACGAGTTTCCGGAAATATCAGGAAACATTTTTTCACCCAAACTTTTGGTACTTGAAGGTAATGGTCAGTACACAAACCCCACTTGGCTCACCAAATTTCGTTCTTCTAGGTTAAACCGTTCCTTTGCAGTAACCGTTTTCATGATTAGGTTTCACTCTGTTTTCTCCTATATGGATACATGTATTTGGAACTCTAAATCAAACATGGTTTGTGCTAGCTCTTTGAAACTTGGCACAATAATGTAGTTCCAAGTTCTATCGCTATGGTTTGTGTCCTATTGAAGTAGCCCCAAGCAGAGACTGACGAGAATCACTTTCATTGAAAGGGGTTGCCAAGCTTCCAAAAAACAACGAGTTTCCTGAAATCTCAGCAAATATTTTTTCACCCAATCCTGATGATACTTGCAGGTAATGATCAGTTCACCAATCCCACTTGGCTCACCAAATTTTGTTCTTCTAGGTTAAACCGTTATTTTGCAGTAACCGTTTTCAGGTTTCGGTTTCACTCTGTTTTCTCCTATATGGATACATGTAGTTGGAACTCTAAAACAAACACGGTTTGTGCTAGCTCTTTGAAACTTGGCACAATAATGTAGTTCCAAGTTCTATAGCTATGGTTTGTGTCCTATTGAAGTAGCCACAAGCAGACACTGACGAGAATCACTTTCATTGAATGGGGTTCCCAACTTCCAAAAAACGACGAGTTTCCGGAAATCTCAGCAAACATTTTTCACCCAATCTTGATGATACTTGCAGGTAATGATCAGTACACCAATCCCACTTGGCTCACCAAGTTGCGTTCTTCTAGGTTAAACCGTTCCTTTGCAGTAACCGTTTTCATGTTTAGGTTTCACTCTGTTTTCTCCTATATGGATACATGTAGTTGGAACTCTAAATCAAACACGGTTTGTGCTAGCTCTTTTAAACATGGCACAATAATGTAGTTTCAAGTTCTATCGCTATGGTTTGTGTCCTATTGAAGTAGCCCCAAGCAGAGACTGACGAGGATCACTTCCATTGAAAGGGGTTGCCAAGCTTCCAAAAAACGACGAGTTTCCTGAAAACTCAGAAAACATTTTTCAACCAATCTTGATGATACTTGCAGGTAATGATCAGTATACCAATCCCACTTGGCTCAACAAATTGCGTTCTTTTAGGTTAAACCGTTCCTTTGCAGTAACCGTTTTCATGTTGAGGTTTCACTCTGTTTTCTCCTATATGGATACATGTAGTTGGAACTCTAAATCAAACACGGTTTGTGCTAGCTCTTTGAAAGTTGGCACAATATGTAGTTCCAAGTTCTATCGCTATGGTTTGTGTCCTATTGAAGTAGCCCAAAGCAGAGACTGACGAGAATCACTTTCATTGAAAGGGGTTGCCAAGCTTCCAATAAACTACGAGTTTCCGGAAATCTCAGCAAATATTTTTTCACCCAAACTTTTGATACTTGCAGGTAATGGTCAGTACATAAACCCCACTTGGCTCACCAAATTTCGTTCTTCTAGGTTACACCGTTCCTTTGCAGTAACCGTTTTCATGATTAGGTTTCACTCTGTTTTCTCCTATATGGATACATGTAGTTGGAACTCTAAATCAAACACGGTTTGTGCTATATCTTTGAAACTTGGCACAATAATGTAGTTCCAAGTTCTATCGCTATGGTTTGTGTCCTATTGAAGTAGCCCCAAGCAGAGACTGACGAGAATCACTTTCATTGAAAGGGGTTGCCAAGCTTCCAAAAAACGACGAGTTTCCTGAAATCTCAGCAAATATTTTTTCACCCAATCTTGATGATACTAACAGCTAATGACCAGTACACCAATCCCACTTGGCTCACCAAATTTCGTTCTTCTAGGTTAAACCGTTCCTTTGCAGTAATCGTTTTCATGTTTAGGTTTCACTCTGTTTTCTCCTATATGGATACATGTATTTGGAACTCTAAATCAAACACGGTTTGTGCTAGCTCTTTGAAACTTGGCACAATAATGTAGTTCCAAGTTCTATCGCTATGGTTTGTGTCCTATTGAAGTAGCCCCAAGCAGAGACTGACGAGAATCACTTTCATTGAAAGGGGTTGCCAAGCTTCCAAAAAACTACGAGTTTCCTGAAATCTCAGCAAATATTTTTTCACCCAATCCTGAGGTTACTTGCAGGTAATGATCAGTACACCAATCCCACTTGGCTCACCAAATTTTGTTCTTCTAGGTTAAACCGTTATTTTGCAGTAACCGTTTTCAGGTTTCGGTTTCACTCTGTTTTCTCCTATATGGATACATGTATTTGGAACTCTAAATCAAATACAGTTTGTGCTAGCTCTTTTAAACATGGCACAATAATGTAGTTTCAAGTTCTTTCGCTATGGTTTGTGTCCTATTGAAGTAGCCCCAAGCAGAGACTGATGAGAATCACTTCCATTGAAAGGGGTTGCCAAGCTTCCAATAAACGACGAGTTTCCGGAAATCTCAGCAAACATTTTTCACCCAATCTTGATGATACTTGCAGGTAATGATCAGTACACAAATCCCACTTGGCTCACCAAATTTCGTTCTTCTAGGTTCAACCGTTCCTTTGCAGTAACCGTTTTCATGTTTAGGTTTCACTCTGTTTTCTCCTATATGGATACATGTAGTTGGAACTCTAAATCAAACACGGTTTGTGCTAGCTCTTTGAAACTTGGCACAATAATGTAGTTCCAAGTTCTATCGCTATGGTTTGTGTCCTATTGAAATAGCCCCAAGCAGAGACTGACGATAATCACTTTCATTGAAAGGGGTTGCCAAGTTTCCAAAAAACTACGAGTTTCCTGAAATCTCAGCAAATATTTTTTCACCCAATCCTGATGATACTTGCAGGTAATGATCAGTACACCAATCCCACTTGGCTCACCAAATTTCGTTCTTCTAGGTTAAACCGTTATTTTGCAGTAACCGTTTTCAGGTTTCGGTTTCACTCTGTTTTCTCCTATATGGATACATGTAGTTGGAACTCTAAATCAAACACGGTTTGTGCTAGCTCTTTGAAACTTGGCACAATAATGTACTTCCAAGTTCTATCGCTATGGTTTGTGTCCTATTGAAGTAGCCCCAAGCAGAGACTGACGAGAATCACTTTCATTGAAAGGGGTTTTCAACTTCCAAAAACGACGAGTTTCCGGAAATCTCAGCAAACATTTTTTCACCCAATCTTGATGATACTTGCAGGTAATGATCAGTACACTAATCCCACTTGGCTCACCAAATTGCGTTCTTCTAGGTTAAACCGTTCCTTTGCAGTAACCGTTTTCATGTTTAGATTTCACTCTGTTTTCTCCTATATGGATACATGTATATGGAACTCTAAATCAAACACGGTTTGTGCTAGCTCTTTGAAACTTGGCACAATAATGTAGTTCCAAGTTCTATCGCTATGGTTTGTGTCCTATTGAAGTAGCCCCAAGCAGAGACTGACGAGAATCACTTTCATTGAAAGGGGTTGCCAAGCTTCCAAAAAACGACGAGTTTCCTGAAATCTCAGCAAACATTTTTTCACCCAATCTTGATGATACTTGCAGGTAATGATCAGTACACCAATCCCACTTGGCTCACCAAATTTCCTTCTTCTAGGTTAAACCGTTCCTTTGCAGTAATCGTTTTCATGTTTAGGTTTCACTCTGTTTTCTCCTATATGGATACATGTAGTTGGAACTCTAAATCAAACACGGTTTGTGCTAGCTCTTTGAAACTTGGCACAATAATGTAGTTCCAAGTTCTATCGCTATGGTTTGAGTCCTATTGAAGTAGCCCCAAGCAGAGACTGACGAGAATCACTTTCATTGAAAGGGGTTGCCAAGCTTCCAAAAAACTACGAGTTTTCTGAAATCTCAGCAAATATTTTTTCACCAAATCCTGATGATACTTGCAGGTAATGATCAGTACACCAATCCCACTTGGCTCACCTAATTTCGTTCTTCTAGGTTCAACCATTACTTTGCAGTAACTGTTTTCATGTTTCGGTTTCACTCTGTTTTCTCCTATATGGATACATGTAGTTGGAACTCTAAATCAAACACGGTTTGTGCTAGCTCTTTGAAACTTGGCACAATAATGTAGTTCCAAGTTCTATCGCTTTGGTTTGTGTCCTATTGAAGTAGCCCCAAGCAGAGACTGACGAGAATCACTTTCATTGATAGAGGTTGCAGAGCTTCCTAAAATCTACGACTTTCGGAAATCTCAGCAAACATTTTGTCACCCAAACTTTTGATACTTGCAGGCAATGATCAGTACACAAATCCCACTTGGCTCACCAAATTTCGTTCTTCTAGATTAAACCGTTCCTTTGCAGTAACCGTGTTCATGTTTAGGTTTCACTCTGTTTTCTCCTATATGGATACATGTAGTTGGAACTCTAAATCAAACACGGCTTGTGCTAGCTCTTTGAAACTTGCAACAATAATGTAGTTCCAAGTTCTATCGCTATGGTTTGTGTCCTATTGAAATAGCCCCAAGCAGAGACTGACGAGAATCACTTTCATTGAAAGGGGTTTTCAACTTCCAAAAAACGACGAGTTTCCGGAAATCTCAGCAAACATTTTTTCACCCAATCTTGATGATACTTGCAGGTAATGATCAGTACACTAATCCCACTTGGCTCACCAAATTGCGTTCTTCTAGGTTAAACCGTTCCTTTGCAGTAACCGTTTTCATGTTTAGATTTCACTCTGTTTTCTCCTATATGGATACATGTATTTGGAACTCTAAATCAAACACGGTTTGTGCTAGCTCTTTGAAACTTGGCACAATAATGTAGTTCCAAGTTCTATCGCTATGGTTTGTGTCCTATTGAAGTAGCCCCAAGCAGAGACTGACGAGAATCACTTTCATTGAAAGAGGTTGCCAAGCTTCCAAAAAACGAAGAGTTTCCTGAAATCTCAGCAAACATTTTTTCACCCAATCTTGATGATAATTCCATTTAATGATCAGTACACCAATCCCACTTGGCTCACCTAATTTCGTTCTTCTAGGTTCAACCGTTACTTTGCAGTAACTGTTTTCATGTTTCGGTTTCACTCTGTTTTTTCCTCTATGGATACATGTAGTTGGAACTCTAAATCAAACACGGTTTGTGCTAGCTCTTTGAAACTTGGCACAATAATGTAGTTCCATGTTCTATCGCTATGGTTTGGGTCCTATTGAAGTAGCCCCAAGAAGAGACTGACGAGAATCACTTTCATTGAAAGGAGTTGCCAAGCATCCAAAAAACTATGAGTTTCCTAAAATCTCAGCAAACATTTTTCACCCAATCTTGATGATACTTGCAGGTAATGATCAGTACACCAATCCCACTTGGCTCACCAAATTTCGTTCTTCTAGGTTAAACCGTTCCTTTGCAGTAACCGTTTTCTTGTTTAGGTTTCACTCTGTTTTCTCCTATATGGATACATGTAGTTGGAACTCTAAATCAAACACGGTTTGTGCTAGCTGTTTTAAACATGACACAATAATGTAGTTTCAAGTTCTATCACTATGGTTTGTGTCTTATTGAAGAAGCCCCAAGCAGAGACTGACGTGAATCACTTTCATTGAAAGGGGTTGCAAGCTTCCAAAAAACGACGAGTTTCCTGAATCTCAGCAAATATTTTTTGACCCAATCCTGATGATACTTGCAGGTAATGATCAGTACACCAATCCCACTTGGCTCACCAAATTTCGTTCTTCTAGGTTAAACCGTTATTTTGCAGTAACCGTTTTCAGGTTTCGGTTTCACTCTGTTTTCTCCTATATGGATACATGTAGTTGGAATTCTAAATCAAACACGCTTTATGCTAGCTATTTGAAACTTGGCACAATAATGTAGTTCCAAGGTCTATTGTTATGGTTTGTGTCCTATTGAAGTAGCCCCAAGCAGAGACTGACGAGAATCACTTTCATTGAAAGGGGTTTTCAACTTCCAAAAAACGACGAGTTTCCGGAAATCTCAGCAAACAATTTTCACCCAATCTTGATGATTCTTGCAGGTAATGATCAGTACACTAATCCCACTTGGCTCACCAAATTGCGTTCTTCTAGGTGAAACCGTTCCTTTGCAGTAACCATTTTCATGTTTAGATTTCACTCTGTTTTCTCCTATATGGATACATGTATTTGGAACTCTAAATCAAACACGGTTTGTGCTAGCTCTTTGAAACGTGGCACAATAATGTAGTTCCAAGTTCTATCGCTATGGTTTGTGTCCTATTGAAGTAGCCCCAAGCAGAGACTGACGAGAATCACTTTCATTGAAAGAGGTTGCCGAGCTTCCTAAAAACTACGACTTTCCGGAAATCTCAGCAAACATTTTGTCACCCAAACTTTTGATACTTGCAGGTAACGATCAGTACACAAATCCCACTTGGCTCACCAAATTTCTTTCTTCTAGATTAAACCGTTCCTTTGCAGTAACCGTTTTCATGTTTAGGTTTCACTCTGTTTTCTCCTATATGGATACATGTAGTTGGAACTCTAAATCAAACACGGTTTGTGCTAGCTCTATGAAACTTGGCACAATATGTAGTTCCAAGTTCTATCGCTATGGTTTGTGTCCTATTGAAGTAGACCAAAGCAGAGACTGACGAGAATCACTTTCATTGAAAGGGGTTGCCAAGCTTCCAATAAACTACGAGTTTCCGGAAATCTCAGCAAATATTTTTTCACCCAAACTTTTGATACTTGCAGGTAATGGTCAGTACATAAACCCCACTTGGCTCACCAAATTTCGTTCTTCTAGGTTACACCGTTCCTTTGCAGTAACCGTTTTCATGATTAGGTTTCACTCTGTTTTCTCCTATATGGATACATGTAGTTGGAACTCTAAATCAAACACGGTTTGTGCTATATCTTTGAAACTTGGCACAATAATGTAGTTCCAAGTTCTATCGCTATGGTTTGTGTCCTATTGAAGTAGCCCCAAGCAGAGACTGACGAGAATCACTTTCATTGAAAGGGGTTGACAAGCTTCCAAAAAACGACGAGTTTCCTGAAATCTCAGCAAATATTTTTTCACCCAATCTTGATGATACTAATAGCTAATGACCAGTACACCAATCCCACTTGGCTCACCAAATTTCGTTCTTCTAGGTTAAACCGTTCCTTTGCAGTAATCGTTTTCATGTTTAGGTTTCACTCTGTTTTCTCCTATATGGATACATGTAGTTGGAACTCTAAATGAAACACGGTTTGTGCTAGCTCTTTGAAACTTGGCACAATAATGTAGTTCCAAGTTCTATCGCTATGGTTTGTGTCCTATTGAAGTAGCCCCAAGCAGAGACTGACGAGAATCACTTTCATTGAAAGGGGTTGCCAAGCTTCCAAAAAACTACGAGTTTCCTGAAATCTCAGCAAATATTTTTTCACCCAATCCTGAGGTTACTTGCAGGTAATGATCAGTACACCAATCCCACTTGGCTCACCAAATTTTGTTCTTCTAGGTTAAACCGTTATTTTGCAGTAACCGTTTTCAGGTTTCGGTTTCACTCTGTTTTCTCCTATATGGATACATGTATTTGGAACTCTAAATCAAATACAGTTTGTGCTAGCTCTTTTAACATGGCAGAATAATGTAGTTTCAAGTTCTTTCGCTATGGTTTGTGTCCTATTGAAGTAGCCCCAAGCAGAGACTGATGAGAATCACTTCCATTGAAAGGGGTTGCCAAGCTTCCAATAAACGACGAGTTTCCGGAAATCTCAGCAAACATTTTTCACCCAATCTTGATGATACTTGCAGGTAATGATCAGTACACAAATCCCACTTGGCTCACCAAATTTCGTTCTTCTAGGTTCAACCGTTCCTTTGCAGTAACCGTTTTCATGTTTAGGTTTCACTCTGTTTTCTCCTATATGGATACATGTAGTTGGAACTCTAAATCAAACACGGTTTGTGCTAGCTCATTGAAACTTGGCACAATAATGTAGTTCCAAGTTCTATCGCTATGGTTTGTGTCCTATTGAAATAGCCCCAAGCAGAGACTGACGATAATCACTTTCATTGAAAGGGGTTGCCAAGCTTCCAAAAAACTACGAGTTTCCTGAAATCTCAGCAAATATTTTTTCACCCAATCCTGATGATACTTGCAGGTAATGATCAGTACACCAATCCCACTTGGCTCACCAAATTTCGTTCTTCTAGGTTAAACCGTTATTTTGCAGTAACCGTTTTCAGGTTTCGGTTTCACTCTGTTTTCTCCTATATGGATACATGTAGTTGGAACTCTAAATCAAACACGGTTTGTGCTAGCTCTTTGAAACTTGGCACAATAATGTAGTTCCAAGTTCTATCGCTATGGTTTGAGTCCTATTGAAGTAGCCCCAAGCAGAGACTGACGAGAATCACTTTCATTGAAAGGGGTTGCCAAGCTTCCAAAAAACTACGAGTTTTCTAAAATCTCAGCAAATATTTTTTCACCAAATCCTGATGATACTTGCAGGTAATGATCAGTACACCAATCCCACTTGGCTCACCTAATTTCGTTCTTCTAGGTTCAACCATTACTTTGCAGTAACTGTTTTCATGTTTCAGTTTCACTCTGTTTTCTCCTATATGGATACATGTAGTTGGAACTCTAAATCAAACACGTTTGTGCTAGCTCTTTGAAACTTGGCACAATAATGTAGTTCCAAGTTCTATCGCTTTGGTTTGTGTCCTATTGAAGTAGCCCCAAGCAGAGACTGACGAGAATCACTTTCATTGATAGAGGTTGCCGAGCTTCCTAAAATCTACGACTTTCGGAAATCTCAGCAAACATTTTGTCACCCAAACTTTTGATACTTGCAGGCAATGATCAGTACACAAATCCCACTTGGGCTCACCAAATTTCGTTCTTCTAGATTAAACCGTTCCTTTGCAGTAACCGTGTTCATGTTTAGTTTCACTCTGTTTTCTCCTATATGGATACATGTAGTTGGAACTCTAAATCAAACACGGCTTGTGCTAGCTCTTTGAAACATGCAACAATAATGTAGTTCCAAGTTCTATCGCTATGGTTTGTGTCTCTATTGAAATAGCCCCAAGCAGAGACTGACTAGAATCACTTTCATTGAAAGGGGTTGCCAAGCTTCCAAAAAACTACGAGTTTCCTGAAATCTCAGCAAATATTTTTTCAACCAATCCTGATGATACTTGCAGGTAATGATCAGTACACCAATCCCACTTGGCTCACCAAATTTCGTTCTTCTAGTTTAAACCGTTATTTTGCAGTAACCGTTTTCAGGTTTCGGTTTCACTCTGTTTTCTCCTATATGGATACATGTATTTGGAACTCTAAATCAAACACGGTTTGTGCTAGCTCTTTGAAACTTGGCACAATAATGTACTTCCAAGTTCTATCGCTATGGTTTGTGTCCTATTGAAGTAGCCCCAAGCAGAGACTGACGAGAATCACTTTCATTGAAAGGGGTTTTCAACTTCCAAAAAACGACGAGTTTCCGGAAATCTCAGCAAACATTTTTTCACCCAATATTGATGATACTTGCAGGTAATGATCAGTACACTAATCCCACTTGGCTCACCAAATTGCGTTCTTCTAGGTTAAACCGTTCCTTTGCAGTAACCGTTTTCATGTTTAGATTTCACTCTGTTTTCTCCTATATGGATACATGTATTTGGAACTCTAAATCAAACACGGTTTGTGCTAGCTCTTTGAAACTTGGCACAATAATGTAGTTCCAAGTTCTATCGCTATGGTTTGTGTCCTATTGAAGTAGCCCCAAGCAGAGACTGACGAGAATCACTTTCATTGAAAGGGGTTGCCAAGCTTCCAAAAAACGACGAGTTTCCTGAAATCTCAGCAAACATTTTTTCACCCAATCTTGATGATAATTCCATTTAATGATCAGTACACCAATCCCACTTGGCTCACCTAATTTCGTTCTTCTAGGTTCAACCGTTACTTTGCAGTAACTGTTTTCATGTTTCGGTTTAACTCTGTTTTCTCCTCTATGGATACATGTAGTTGGTACTCTAAATCAAACACGGTTTGTGCTAGCTCTTTGAAACTTGGCACAATAATGTAGTTCCATGTTCTATCGCTATGGTTTGGGTCCTATTGAAGTAGCCCCAAGAAGAGACTGACGAGAATCACTTTCATTGAAAGGAGTTGCCAAGCATCCAAAAAACTATGAGTTTCCTAAAATCTCAGCAAACATTTTTCACCCAATCTTGATGATACTTGCAGGTAATGATCAGTACACCAATCCCACTTGGCTCACCAAATTTCGTTCTTCTAGGTTAAACCGTTCCTTTGCAGTAACCGTTTTCTTGTTTAGGTTTCACTCTGTTTTCTCCTATATGGATACATGTAGTTGGAACTCTAAATCAAACACGGTTTGTGCTAGCTGTTTTAAACATGGCACAATAATGTAGTTTCAAGTTCTATCACTATGGTTTGTGTCTTATTGAAGAAGCCCCAAGCAGAGACTGACGTGAATCACTTTCATTGAAAGGGGTTGCAAGCTTCCAAAAAACGACGAGTTTCCTGAATCTCAGCAAATATTTTTTGACCCAATCCTGATGATACTTGCAGGTAATGATCAGTACACCAATCCCACTTGGCTCACCAAATTTCGTTCTTCTAGGTTAAACCGTTATTTTGCAGTAACCGTTTTCAGGTTTCGGTTTCACTCTGTTTTCTCCTATATGGATACATGTAGTTGGAATTCTAAATCAAACACGCTTTATGCTAGCTATTTGAAACTTGGCACAATAATGTAGTTCCAAGGTCTATTGTTATGGTTTGTGTCCTATTGAAGTAGCCCCAAGCAGAGACTGACGAGAATCACTTTCATTGAAAGGGGTTTTCAACTTCCAAAAAACGACGAGTTTCCGGAAATCTCAGCAAACAATTTTCACCCAATCTTGATGATTCTTGCAGGTAATGATCTGTACACTAATCCCACTTGGCTCACCAAATTGCGTTCTTCTAGGTGAAACCGTTCCTTTGCAGTAACCATTTTCATGTTTAGATTTCACTCTGTTTTCTCCTATATGGATACATGTATTTGGAACTCTAAATCAAACACGGTTTGTGCTAGCTCTTTGAAACGTGGCACAATAATGTAGTTCCAAGTTCTATCGCTATGGATTGTGTCCTATTGATGTAGCCCCAAGCAGAGACTGACGAGAATCACTTTCATTGAAAGAGGTTGCCGAGCTTCCTAAAAACTACGACTTTCCGGAAATCTCAGCAAACATTTTGTCACCCAAACTTTTGATACTTGCAGGTAACGATCAGTACACAAATCCCACTTGGCTCACCAAATTTCTTTCTTCTAGATTAAACCGTTCCTTTGCAGTAACCGTTTTCATGTTTAGGTTTCACTCTGTTTTCTCCTATATGGATACATGTAGTTGGAACTCTAAATCAAACACGGTTTGTGCTAGCTCTATGAAACTTGGCACAATAATGTAGTTCCAAGTTCTATCGCTATGGTTTGTGTCCTATTGAAATAGCCACAAGCAGAGACTGACGAGAATCACTTTCATTGAAAGGGGTTGCCAAGCTTCCAAAAAACTACGAGTTTCTTGAAATCTCAGCAAATATTTTTTCACCCAATGCTGATGATACTTGCAGGTAATGATCAGTACACCAATCCCACTTGGCTCACCAAATTTCATTCTTCTAGGTTAAACCGTTATTTTGCAGTAACCGTTTTCAGGTTTCGGTTTCACTCTGTTTTCTCCTATATGGATACATGTATTTGGAACTCTAAATCAAACACGGTTTGTGCTAGCTCTTTGAAACTTGGCACAGTAATGTACTTCCAAGTTCTATCGCTATGGTTTGTGTCCTATTGAAGTAGCCCCAAGCAGAGACTGACGAGAATCACTTTCATTGAAAGGGGTTTTCAACTTCCAAAAAACGACGAGTTTCCAGAAATCTCAGCAAACATTTTTTCACCCAAATTTTGATACTTGCAGGTAATGGTCAGTACACAAACCCCACTTGGCTCACCAAATTTCGTTCTTCTAGGTTAAACTGTTCCTTTGCAGTAACCGTTTTCATGATTAGGTTTCACTCTGTTTTCTCCGATATGGATACATGTATTTGGAACTCTAAATCAAACACGGTTTGAGCTATATCTTTGAAACTTGGCACAATAATGTAGTTAAAAGTTCTATCGCTATGGTTTGTGTCCTATTGAAGTAGCCCCCAGCAGAGACTGACGAGAATCACTTTCATTGAAAGCGGTTGCAAGCTTCCAAAAAACGACGAGTTTCCTGAAATCTCAGCAAATATTTTTTCACCCAATCCTGATGATACTTGCAGGTAATGACCAGTACACCAATCCCACTTGGCTCACCAAATTTCGTTCTTCTAGGTTTAAACCGTTATTTTGCAGTAACCGTTTTCAGGTTTCGGTTTCACTCTGTCTGTTTTCTCCTATATGGATACATGTATTTGGAACTCTAAATCAAACACGGTTTGTGCTATATCTTTGAAACTTGGCACAATAATGTAGTTCCAAGTTCTATCGCTATGGTTTGTGTCCTATTGAAGTAGCCCCAAGCAGAGACTGACGAGAATCACTTTCATTGAAAGGGGTTGCCAAGCTTCCAAAAAACGACGAGTTTCCTGAAATCTCAGCAAACTTTTTTTCTCCAATCTTGACGATAATTCCATTTAATGATCAGCACACCAATCCCACTTGGCTCACCAAATTTCCTTCTTCTAGGTTAAACCGTTCCTTTGCAGTAATCGTTTTCATGTTTAGGTTTCACTCTGTTTTCTCCTATATGGATACATGTAGTTGGAACTCTAAATCAAACACGGTTTGTGCTAGCTCTTTGAAACTTGGCACAATAATGTAGTTCCAAGTTCTATCGCTATGGTTTGTGTCCTATTGAAGTAGCCCCAAGCAGAGACTGACGAGAATCACTTTCATTGAAAGGGGTTGCCAAGCTTCCAAAATCTACGAGTTTCCTGAAATCTCAGCAAATATTTTTTCACCCTATGCTGATGATACTTGCAGGTAATGATCAGTACACCAATCCCACTTGGCTCACCTAATTTCGTTCTTCTAGGTTAAACCGTTACTTTGCAGTAACTGTTTTCATGTTTCGGTTTCACTCTGTTTTCTCCTCTATGGATACATGTAGTTGGAACTCTAAATCAAACACGGTTTGTGCTAGCTCTTTGAAACTTGGCACAATAATGTAGTTCCAAGTTCTTTCGCTATGGTTTGTGTCCTATTGAAGTAGCCCCAAGAAGAGACTGACGAGAATCACTTTCATTGAAAGGAGTTGCCAAGCTTCCAAAAAACTACGAGTTTCCTAAAATTTCAGCAAACATTTTTCACCCAATCTTGATGATACTTGCAGGTAATGATCAGTACACCAATCCCACTTGGCTCACCAAATTGCTTTCTTCTAGGTTAAACCGTTCCTTTGCAGTAACCGTTTTCATGTTTAGGTTTCACTCTGTTTTCTCCTATATGGATACATGTAGTTGGAACTCTAAATCAAACACGGTTTGTGCTAGCTGTTTTAAACATGGCACAATAATGTAGTTTCAAGTTCTATCACTATGGTTTGTGTCCTATTGAAGTAGCCCCAAGCAGAGACTGACGTGAATCACTTTCATTGAAAGGGGTTGCCAAGCTTCCAAAAAACGACGAGTTTCCTAAAATCTCAGCAAACATTTTTTCACCCAATCTTGATGATACTAACAGCTAATGACCAGTACACCAATCCACTTGGCTCACCAAATTTCCTTCTTCTTGGTTAAACCGTTACTTTGCGGTACTGGTTATCATGTTTAGGTTTCACTCTGTTTTCTCGTATATGGATACATGTAGTTGGAACTCTAAATGAAACACGGTTTGTGCTAGCTCTTTGAAATTTGGCACAATAATGTAGTTCCAAGTTCTATCGCTATGGTTTGTGTCCAATTGAAGTAGCCCAAAGCAGAGACTGACGAGAATCACTTTCATTGAAAGGGGTTGCCAAGCTTCCAATAAACTACGAGTTTCCAGAAATCTCAGCAAACATTTTTTCACCCAAATTTTGATACTTGCAGGTAATGGTCAGTACACAAACCCCACTTGGCTCACCAAATTTCGTTCTTCTAGGTTAAACTGTTCCTTTGCAGTAACCGTTTTCATGATTAGGTTTCACTCTGTTTTCTCCGATATGGATACATGTATTTGGAACTCTAAATCAAACACGGTTTGTGCTATATCTTTGAAACTTGGCACAATAATGTAGTTCTAAGTTCTATCGCTATGGTTTGTGTCCTATTGAAGTAGCCCCAAGCAGAGACTGACGAGAATCACTTTCATTGAAAGGGGTTGCCAAGCTTCCAAAAACGACGAGTTTCCTGAAATCTCAGCAAACTTTTTTTCTCCAATCTTGACGATAATTCCATTTAATGATCAGCACACCAATCCCACTTGGCTCACCAAATTTCCTTCTTCTAGGTTAAACCGTTCCTTTGCAGTAATCGTTTTCATGTTTAGGTTTCACTCTGTTTTCTCCTATATGGATACATGTAGTTGGAACTCTAAATCAAACACGGTTTGTGCTAGCTCTTTGAAACTTGGCACAATAATGTAGTTCCAAGTTCTATCGCTATGGTTTGTGTCCTATTGAAGTAGCCCCAAGCAGAGACTGACGAGAATCACTTTCATTGAAAGGGGTTGCCAAGCTTCCAAAATCTACGAGTTTCCTGAAATCTCAGCAAATATTTTTTCACCCTATGCTGATGATACTTGCAGGTAATGATCAGTACACCAATCCCACTTGGCTCACCTAATTTCGTTCTTCTAGGTTAAACCGTTACTTTGCAGTAACTGTTTTCATGTTTCGGTTTCACTCTGTTTTCTCCTCTATGGATACATGTAGTTGGAACTCTAAATCAAACACGGTTTGTGCTAGCTCTTTGAAACTTGGCACAATAATGTAGTTCCAAGTTCTTTCGCTATGGTTTGTGTCCTATTGAAGTAGCCCCAAGAAGAGACTGACGAGAATCACTTTCATTGAAAGGAGTTGCCAAGCTTCCAAAAAACTACGAGTTTCCTAAAATTTCAGCAAACATTTTTCACCCAATCTTGATGATACTTGCAGGTAATGATCAGTACACCAATCCCACTTGGCTCACCAAATTGCTTTCTTCTAGGTTAAACCGTTCCTTTGCAGTAACCGTTTTCATGTTTAGGTTTCACTCTGTTTTCTCCTATATGGATACATGTAGTTGGAACTCTAAATCAAACACGGTTTGTGCTAGCTGTTTTAAACATGGCACAATAATGTAGTTTCAAGTTCTATCACTATGGTTTGTGTCCTATTGAAGTAGCCCCAAGCAGAGACTGACGTGAATCACTTTCATTGAAAGGGGTTGCCAAGCTTCCAAAAAACGACGAGTTTCCTAAAATCTCAGCAAACATTTTTTCACCCAATCTTGATGATACTAACAGCTAATGACCAGTACACCAATCCCACTTGGCTCACCAAATTTCCTTCTTCTTGGTTAAACCGTTACTTTGCGGTACTGGTTATCATGTTTAGGTTTCACTCTGTTTTCTCGTATATGGATACATGTAGTTGGAACTCTAAATGAAACACGGTTTGTGCTAGCTCTTTGAAACTTGGCACAATAATGTAGTTCCAAGTTCTATCGCTATGGTTTGTGTCCAATTGAAGTAGCCCAAAGCAGAGACTGACGAGAATCACTTTTCATTGAAAGGGGTTGCCAAGCTTCCAATAAACTACGAGTTTCCAGAAATCTCAGCAAACATTTTTTCACCCAAATTTTGATACTTGCAGGTAATGGTCAGTACACAAACCCCACTTGGCTCACCAAATTTCGTTCTTCTAGGTTAAACTGTTCCTTTGCAGTAACCGTTTTCATGATTAGGTTTCACTCTGTTTTCTCCGATATGGATACATGTATTTGGAACTCTAAATCAAACACGGTTTGTGCTATATCTTTGAAACTTGGCACAATAATGTAGTTAAAAGTTCTATCGCTATGGTTTGTGTCCTATTGAAGTAGCCCCCAGCAGAGACTGACGAGAATCACTTTCATTGAAAGGGGTTGCAAGCTTCCAAAAAATGACGAGTTTCCTGAAATCTCAGCAAATATTTTTTCACCCAATCCTGATGATACTTGCAGGTAATGACCAGTACACCAATCCCACTTGGCTCAACAAATTTCGTTCTTCTAGGTTAAACCGTTATTTTGCAGTAACCGTTTTCAGGTTTCGGTTTCACTCGGTTTTCTCCTATATGGATACATGTATTTGGAACTCTAAATCAAACACGGTTTGTGCTAGCTCTTTGAAACTTGGCACAATAATATACTTCCAAGTTCTATCGCTATGGTTTGTGTCCTATTGAAGTAGCCCCAAGCAGAGACTGACGAGAATCACTTTCATTGAAAGGGGTTGCCAAGCTTCCAAAAAACGACGAGTTTCCTGAAATCTCAGCAAACTTTTTTTCTCCAATCTTGACGATAATTCCATTTAAGGATCAGTACACCAATCCCACTTGGCTCACCAAATTTCCTTCTTCTAGGTTAAACCGTTCCTTTGCAGTAATCGTTTTCATGTTTAGGTTTCACTCTGTTTTCTCCTATATGGATACATGTAGTTGGAACTCTAAATCAAACACGGTTTGTGCTAGCTCTTTGAAACTTGGCACAATAATGTAGTTCCAAGTTCTATCGCTATGGTTTGTGTCCTATTGAAGTAGCCCCAAGCAGAGACTGACGAGAATCACTTTCATTGAAAGGGGTTGCCAAGCTTCCAAAAAACTACGAGTTTCCAGAAATCTCAGCAAATATTTTTTCACCCAATCCTGATGATACTTGCAGGTAATGATCAGTACGCCAATCCCACTTGGCTAACCTAATTTCGTTCTTCTAGGTTAAACCGTTACTTTGCAGTAACTGTTTTCATGTTTCGGTTTCACTCTGTTTTCTCCTATATGGATACATGTAGTTGGAACTCTAAATCAAACACGGTTTGTGCTAGCTCTTTGAAACTTGGCACAATAATGTAGTTCCAAGTTCTATCGCTATGGTTTGTGTCCTATTGAAGTAGCCCCAAGAAGAGACTGACGAGAATCACTTTCATTGAAAGGAGTTGCCAAGCTTCCAAAAAACTACGAGTTTCCTAAAATCTCAGCAAACATTTTTCACCCAATCTTGATGATACTTGCAGGTAATGATCAGTACACCAATCCCACTTGGCTCACCAAATTGCGTTCTTCTAGGTTAAACCGTTCCTTTGCAGTTACCGTTTTCATGATTAGGTTTCACTCTGTTTTCTCCTATATGGATACATGTAGTTGGAACTCTAAATCAAACACGGTTTGTGCTAGCTCTTTTAAACTTGGCACAATAATATAGTTCCAAGTTCTATTGCTATGGTTTGTGTCCTATTGAAGTAGCCCCAAGAAGAGACTGACGAGAATCACTTTCATTGAAAGGGGTTTTCAACTTCCAAAAAACGACAAGTTTCCGGAAATCTCAGCAAACATTTTTCATCTAATCTTGATGATACTTGCAGGTAATGATCAGTACACTAATCCCACTTGGCTCACCAACTTGCGTTCTTCTCGGTTAAACCGTTCCTTTGCAGTAACCGTTTTCATGTTGAGGTTTCACTCTGTTTTCTCCTATATGGATACATGTAGTTGGAACTCTAAATCAAACACGGTTTGTGCTAGCTCATTGAAACTTGGCACAATAATGTAGTTCCAAGTTCTATCGCTATGGTTTGTGTCCTATTGAAGTAGCCCCAAGCAGAGACTGACGAGAATCACTTTCATGAAAGGAGTTGCCAAGCTTCCAAAAAACTACGAGTTTCCAGAAATCTCAGCAAATATTTTTTCACCCAATCCTGATGATACTTGCAGGTAATGATCAGTACACCAATCCCACTTGGCTCACCAAATTTCGTTCTTCTAGGTTAAACCGTTATTTTGCAGTAACCGTTTTCAGGTTTCGGTTTCACTCTGTTTTCTCCTATATGGATACATGTAGTTCGAATTGTAAATCAAACACGGTTTGTGCTAGCTCTTTGAAACTTGGCACAATAATGTAGCTCAAAGTTCTATTGCTCTGGTTTGTGTCCTATTGAAGTAGCCCCAAGCAGAGACTGACGAGAATCACTTTCATTGAAAGGGGTTTTCAACTTCCAAAAAACTACGAGTTTCCGGAAATCTCAGCAAACATTTTGTCACCCAAACTTTTGATACTAGCAGGTAATGATCAGTACACAAATCCCACTTGGCTCACGAAATTTCGTTCTTCTAGGTTCAACCGTTCCTTTGCAGTAACCGTTTTCATGTTTAGGTTTCACTCTGTTTTCTCCTATATGGATACATGTAGTTGGAACTCTAAATCAAACACGGTTTGTGCTACCTCTTTGAAACTTGGCACAATAATGTAGTTCCAAGTTCTATCGCTATGGTTTGTGTCCTATTGAAGTAGCCCCAAGCAGAGACTGACGAGAATCACTTTCATTGAAAGGGGTTGCCAAGCTTCCAAAAAACGACGAGTTTCCTAAAATCTCAGCAAACATTTTTTCTCCCAATCTTGATGATACTAACAGCTAATGACCAGTACACCAATCCCACTTGGCTCACCAAATTACGTTTTTCTAAGTTAAACCGTTACTTTGCTGTACTGGTTTTCATGTTTAGGTTTCACTCTGTTTTCTCGTATATGGATACATGTAGTTGGAACTCTAAATCAAACACGGTTTGTGCTAGCTCTTTGAAACATGGCACAATAATGTAGTTCCAAGTTCTATCGCTATGGTTTGTGTCATATTGAAGTAGCCCCAAACAGAGACTGACGAGAATCACTTTCATTGAAATGGGTTGCCAAGCTTCCAATAAACTACGAGTTTCCGGAAATCTCAGGAAACATTTTTTCACCCAAACTTTTGGTACTTGAAGGTAATGGTCAGTACACAAACCCCACTTGGCTCACCAAATTTCGTTCTTCTAGGTTAAACCGTTCCTTTGCAGTAACCGTTTTCCTGATTAGGTTTCACTCTGTTTTCTCCTATATGGATACATGTAGTTGGAACTCTAAATCAAACACGGTTTGTGCTAGCTCTTTGAAACTTGGCACAATAATGTACTTCCAAGTTCTATCGCTATGGTTTGTGTCCTATTGAAGTAGCCCCCAAGCAGAGACTGACGAGAATCACTTTCATTGAAAGGGGTTTTCAACTTCCAAAAAACGACGAGTTTCCGGAAATCTCAGCAAACATTTTTTCACCCAATCTTGATGATACTTGCAGGTAATGATCAGTACACTAATCCCACTTGGCTCCGCAAATTGCGTTCTTCTAGGTTAAACCGTTCCTTTGCAGTAACCGTTTTCATGTTTAGATTTCACTCTGTTTTCTCCTATATGGATACATGTATTTGGAACTCTAAATCAAACATGGTTTGTGCTATGTCTTTGAAACTTGGCACAATAATGTAGTTCCAAGTTCTATCGCTATGCTTTGTGTCCTATTGAAGTAGCCCCAAGCAGAGACTGATGAGAATCACTTTCATTGAAAGGGGTTGCAAGCTTCCAGAAAACGACGAGTTTCCTGAAATCTCAGCAAACATTTTTTCACCCAATCTTGATGATACTTCCATTTAATGATCAGTACACCAATTCCACTTGGCTCACCAAATTTCGTTCTTCTAGGTTAAACCGTTCCTTTGCAGTAATCGTTTTCATGTTTAGGTTTCACTCTGTTTTCTCCTATATGGATACATGTAGTTGGAACTCTAAATCAAACACGGTTTGTGCTAGCTCTTTGAAACTTGGCACAATAATGTAGTTCCAAGTTCTATCGCTATGGTTTGTGTCCTATTGAAGTAGCCCCAAGCAGAGACTGACGAGAATCACTTTCATTGAAAGGGGTTGCCAAGCTTCCAAAAAACGACGAGTTTCCTGAAATCTCAGCAAATATTTTTTCACCCAATACTGATGATACTTGCAGGTAATGATCAGTACACCAATCCCACTTGGCTCACCTAATTTCGTTCTTCTAGGTTAAACCGTTACTTTGCAGTAACCGTTTTCATGTTTAGGTTTCACTCTGTTTTCTCCTATATGGATACATGTAGTTGGAACTCTAAATCAAACACGGTTTGTGCTAGCTCTTTGAAACTTGGCACAATAATGTAGTTCCAAGTTCTATCGCTATGGTTTGTGTCCTATTGAAATAGCCCAAAGCAGAGACTGACGAGAATCACTTTCATTGAAAGGGGTTGCCAAGCTTCCAAAAAACTATGAGTTTCCTGAAATCTCAGCAAATATTTTTTCACCCAATCCTGATGATACTTGCAGGTAATGATCAGTACACCAATCCCACTTGGCTCACCAAATTTCGTTCTTCTAGGTTAAACCGTTATTTTGCAGTAACCGTTTTCAGGTTTCGGTTTCACTCTGTTTTCTCCTATATGGATACTTGTAGTTGGAACTCTAAATAAAACACGGGTTGTGCTAGCTCTTTGAAACTTGGCACAATAATGCACTTCCAAGTTCTATCGCTATGGTTTGTGTCCTATTGAAGTAGCCCCAAGCAGAGACTGACGAGAATCACTTTCATTCAAAGGGGTTGCCAAGCTTCCAAAAAACGACGAGTTTCCGGAAATCTCAGCAAACATTTTTTCACCCAATCTTGATGATACTTGCAGGTAATGATCAGTACACTAATCCCACTTGGCTCACCAAATTACGTTCTTCTAGGTTAAACCGTTCCTTTGCAGTAACCGTTTTCATGTTTAGATTTCACGCTGTTTTCTCCTATATGGATACATGTATTTGGAACTCTAAATCAAACACGGTTTGTGTTAGCTCTTTGAAACGTGGCACAATAATGTAGTTCCAAGTTCTATCGCTATGGTTTGTGTCCTATTGAAGTAGCCCCAAGCAGAGACTGACGAGAATCACTTTCATTGAAAGGGGTTGCCAATCTTCCTAAAAACTACGAGTTTCCTGAAATCTCAGCAAACATTTTTTCACCCAATCTTGATAACAATTCCATTTAATGATCAGTACACCAATCCCACTTGGCTGACCAAATTTCGTTCTTCTAGGTTAAACCGTTACTTTGCAGTACTGGTTTTCATGTTTAGGTGTCACTCTGTTTTCTCGTATATGGATACATGTAGTTGGAACTCTAAATGAAACACGGTTTGTGCTAGCTCTTTTAAACATGGCACAATAATGTAGTTTCAAGTTCAATCGCTATGGTTTGTGTCCTATTGAAGTAGCCCCAAGCAGAGACTGACGAGAATCACTTTCATTGAAAGGGGTTGCCAAGCTTCCAAAAAACGACGAGTTTCCTAAAATCTCAGCAAACATTTTTTCACCCAATCTTGATGATACTAACAGGTAATGACCAGTACACCAATCCCACTTGGCTCACCAAATTTCGTTCTTCTAGGTTAAACCGTTACTTTGCAGTACTGGTTTTCATTTATAGGTTTCACTCTGTTTTCTCCTATATGGATACATGTAGTTGGAACTCTAAATCAAACACGGTTTGTGCTAGCTCTTTGAAACTTGGCACAATAATGTAGTTCCAAGTTCTATCGCTATGGTTTGTGTCCTATTGAAGTAGCCCAAAGCAGAGACTGACGAGAATCACTTTCATTGAAAGGAGTTGCCAAGCTTCCTAAAAACTACGAGTTTCCGGAAATCTCAGCAAACATTTTTCACCCTATCTTGATGATACTTGCAGGTAATGATCAGTACACTAATCCCACTTGGCTCACCAAATTGCGTTCTTCTAGGTTAAACCGTTCCTTTGCAGTAGCCTTTTTCATGTTTAGATTTCACTCTGTTTTCTCCTATATGGATACATGTATTTGGAACTCTACATCAAACACGGTTTGTGCTATATCTTTGAAACTTGGCACAATAATGTAGTTCCAAGTTCTATCGCTATGGTTTGTGTCCTATTGAAGTAGCCCCAAGCAGAGACTGACGATAATCACTTTCATTGAAAGGGGTTGCAAGCTTCCAAAAAACGACGAGTTTCCTGAAATCTCAGCAAACATTTTTTCACCCAATCTTGATGATACTTCCATTTAATGATCAGTACACCAATTCCACTTGGCTCACCAAATTTCGTTCTTCTAGGTTAAACCGTTCCTTTGCAGTAATCGTTTTCATATTTAGGTTTCACTCTGTTTTCTCCTATATGGATACATGTATTTGGAACTCTAAATCAAACACGGTTTGTGCTAGCTCTTTGAAACTTGGCACAATAATATAGTTCCAAGTTCTATCGCTATGGTTTGTGTCCTATTGAAGTAGCCCCAAGCAGAGACTGACGAGAATCACTTTCATTGAAAGGGGTTGCCAAGCTTCCAAAAAACTACGAGTTTCCTGAAATCTCAGCAAATATTTTTTCACCCAATCCTGATGATACTTGCAGGTAATGATCAGTACACTAATCCCACTTGGCTCACCAAATTGCGTTCTTCTAGGTTAAACCGTTCCTTTGCAGTAGCCGTTTTCATGTTTAGATTTCACTCTGTTTTCTCCTATATGAATACATGTATTTGGAACTCTAAATCAAACACGGTTTGTGCTATATCTTTGAAACTTGGCACAATAATGTAGTTCCAAGTTCTATCGCTATGGTTTGTGTCCTATTGAAGTAGCCCCAAGCAGAGACTGACGTGAATCACTTTCATTGAAAGGGGTTGCAAGCTTCCAAAAAACGACGAGTTTCCTGAAATCTCAGCAAACATTTTTTCACCCAATCTTGATGATACTTCCATTTAATGATCAGTACACCAATTCCACTTGGCTCACCAAATTTCGTTCTTCTAGGTTAAACCGTTCCTTTGCAGTAATCGTTTTCATATTTAGGTTTCACTCTGTTTTCTCCTATATGGATACATGTATTTGGAACTCTAAATCAAACACGGTTTGTGCTAGCTCTTTGAAACTTGGCACAATAATATAGTTCCAAGTTCTATCGCTATGGTTTGTGTCCTATTGAAGTAGCCCCAAGCAGAGACTGACGAGAATCACTTTCATTGAAAGGGGTTGCCAAGCTTCCAAAAAACTACGAGTTTCCTGAAATCTCAGCAAATATTTTTTCACCCAATCCTGATGATACTTGCAGGTAATGATCAGTACACTAATCCCACTTGGCTCACCAAATTGCGTTCTTCTAGGTTAAACCGTTCCTTTGCAGTAACCGTTTTCATGTTGAGGTTTCACTCTGTTTTCTCCTATATGGATACAAGTAGTTGGAACTCTAAATCAAACACGGTTTGTGGTAGCTCTTTGAAACTTGGCACAATAATGTAGTTCCAAGTTCTATCGCTATGGTTTGTGTCCTATTGAAGTAGCCCCAAGCAGAGACTGACGAGAATCACTTTCATTGAAAGGGGTTGCCAAGCTTCCAAAAAACGACGAGTTTCCTGAAATCTCAGCAAATATTTTTTCACCCAATACTGATGATACTTGCAGGTAATGATCAGTACACCAATCCCACTTGGCTCACCTAATTTCGTTCTTCTAGGTTAAACCGTTACTTTGCAGTAACCGTTTTCATGTTTAGGTTTCACTCTGTTTTCTCCTATATGGATACATGTAGTTGGAACTCTAAATCAAACACGGTTTGTGCTAGCTCTTTGAAACTTGGCACAATAATGTAGTTCCAAGTTCTATCGCTATGGTTTGTGTCCTATTGAAATAGCCCAAAGCAGAGACTGACGAGAATCACTTTCATTGAAAGGGGTTGCCAAGCTTCCAAAAAACTATGAGTTTCCTGAAATCTCAGCAAATATTTTTTCACCCAATCCTGATGATACTTGCAGGTAATGATCAGTACACCAATCCCACTTGGCTCACCAAATTTCGTTCTTCTAGGTTAAACCGTTATTTTGCAGTAACCGTTTTCAGGTTTCGGTTTCACTCTGTTTTCTCCTATATGGATACTTGTAGTTGGAACTCTAAATAAAACACGGGTTGTGCTAGCTCTTTGAAACTTGGCACAATAATGCACTTCCAAGTTTCTATCGCTATGGTTTGTGTCCTATTGAAGTAGCCCCAAGCAGAGACTGACGAGAATCACTTTCATTCAAAGGGGTTGCCAAGCTTCCAAAAAACGACGAGTTTCCGAAAAACATTTTTTCACCCAATCTTGATGATACTTGCAGGTAATGATCAGTACACTAATCCCACTTGGCTCACCAAATTACGTTCTTCTAGGTTAAACCGTTCCTTTGCAGTAACCGTTTTCATGTTTAGATTTCACGCTGTTTTCTCCTATATGGATACATGTATTTGGAACTCTAAATCAAACACGTTTGTGTTAGCTCTTTGAAACGTGGCACAATAATGTAGTTCCAAGTTCTATCGCTATGGTTTGTGTCCTATTGAAGTAGCCCCAAGCAGAGACTGACGAGAATCACTTTCATTGAAAGGGGTTGCCAATCTTCCTAAAAACTACGAGTTTCCTGAAATCTCAGCAAACATTTTTTCACCCAATCTTGATAACAATTCCATTTAATGATCAGTACACCAATCCCACTTGGCTGACCAAATTTCGTTCTTCTAGGTTAAACCGTTACTTTGCAGTACTGGTTTTCATGTTTAGGTGTCACTCTGTTTTCTCGTATATGGATACATGTAGTTGGAACTCTAAAATGAAACACGGTTTGTGCTAGCTCTTTTAAACATGGCACAATAATGTAGTTTCAAGTTCAATCGCTATGGTTTGTGTCCTATTGAAGTAGCCCCAAGCAGAGACTGACGAGAATCACTTTCATTGAAAGGGGTTGCCAAGCTTCCAAAAAACGACGAGTTTCCTAAAATCTCAGCAAACATTTTTTCACCCAATCTTGATGATACTAACAGGTAATGACCAGTACACCAATCCCACTTGGCTCACCAAATTTCGTTCTTCTAGGTTAAACCGTTACTTTGCAGTACTGGTTTTCATTTATAGGTTTCACTCTGTTTTCTCTATATGGATACATGTAGTTGGAACTCTAAATCAAACACGGTTTGTGCTAGCTCTTTGAAACTTGGCACAATAATGTAGTTCCAAGTTCTATCGCTATGGTTTGTGTCCTATTGAAGTAGCCCAAAGCAGAGACTGACGAGAATCACTTTCATTGAAAGGAGTTGCCAAGCTTCCTAAAAACTACGAGTTTCCGGAAATCTCAGCAAACATTTTTCACCCTATCTTGATGATACTTGCAGGTAATGATCAGTACACTAATCCACTTGGCTCACCAAATTGCGTTCTTCTAGGTTAAACGTTCCTTTGCAGTAGCCTTTTTCATGTTTAGATTTCACTCTGTTTTTCTCCATATGGATACATGTATTTGGAACTCTACATCAAACACGGTTGTGCTATATCTTTGAAACTTGGCACAATAATGTAGTTCCAAGTTCTATCGCTATGGTTTGTGTCCTATTGAAGTAGCCCCAAGCAGAGACTGACGATAATCACTTTCATTGAAAGGGTTGCAAGCTTCCAAAAAACGACGAGTTTCCTGAAATCTCAGCAACATTTTTTCACCCAATCTTGATGATACTTCCATTTAATGATCAGTACACCAATTCCACTTGGCTCACCAAATTTCGTTCTTCTAGGTTAAACCGTTCCTTTGCAGTAATCGTTTTCATATTTAGGTTTCACTCTGTTTTCTCCTATATGGATACATGTATTTGGAACTCTAAATCAAACACGGTTTGTGCTAGCTCTTTGAAACTTGGCACAATAATATAGTTCCAAGTTCTATCGCTATGGTTTGTGTCCTATTGAAGTAGCCCCAAGCAGAGACTGACGAGAATCACTTTCATTGAAAGGGGTTGCCAAGCTTCCAAAAAACTACGAGTTTCCTGAAATCTCAGCAAATATTTTTTCACCCAATCCTGATGATACTTGCAGGTAATGATCAGTACACTAATCCCACTTGGCTCACCAAATTGCGTTCTTCTAGGTTAAACCGTTCCTTTGCAGTAGCCGTTTTCATGTTTAGATTTCACTCTGTTTTCTCCTATATGAATACATGTATTTGGAACTCTAAATCAAACACGGTTTGTGCTATATCTTTGAAACTTGGCACAATAATGTAGTTCCAAGTTCTATCGCTATGGTTTGTGTCCTATTGAAGTAGCCCCAAGCAGAGACTGACGTGAATCACTTTCATTGAAAGGGGTTGCAAGCTTCCAAAAAACGACGAGTTTCCTGAAATCTCAGCAAACATTTTTTCACCCAATCTTGATGATACTTCCATTTAATGATCAGTACACCAATTCCACTTGGCTCACCAAATTTCGTTCTTCTAGGTTAAACCGTTCCTTTGCAGTAATCGTTTTCATATTTAGGTTTCACTCTGTTTTCTCCTATATGGATACATGTATTTGGAACTCTAAATCAAACACGGTTTGTGCTAGCTCTTTGAAACTTGGCACAATAATATAGTTCCAAGTTCTATCGCTATGGTTTGTGTCCTATTGAAGTAGCCCCAAGCAGAGACTGACGGAGAATCACTTTCATTGAAAGGGGTTGCCAAGCTTCCAAAAACTACGAGTTTCCTGAAATCTCAGCAAATATTTTTTCACCCAATCCTGATGATACTTGCAGGTAATGATCAGTACACTAATCCCACTTGGCTCACCAATTGGCGTTCTTCTAGGTTAAACCGTTTCCTTTGCAGTAGCCGTTTTCATGTTTAGAATTTCCTCTGTTTTCTCCTATATGAATACATGTATTTGGAACTCTAAATCAAAACACGGTTTGTGCTATATCTTTGAAACTTGGCACAATAATGTAGTTCCAAGTTCTATCGCTATGGTTTGTGTCCTATTGAAGTAGCCCCAAGCAGAGACTGACGTGAATCACTTTCATTGAAAGGGGGTTGCAAGCTTCCAAAAAACGACGAGTTTCCTGAAATCTCAGCAAACATTTTTTCACCCAATCTTGATGATACTTCCATTTAATGATCAGTACACCAATTCCACTTGGCTCACCAAATTTCGTTCTTCTAGGTTAACCGTTCCTTTGCAGTAATCGTTTTCATGTTTAGGTTTCACTCTGTTTTCTCCTATATGGAATCATGTATTTGGAACTCTAAAATCATACACGGTTTTGTGCTAGCTCTTTGAAACTTGGCACAATAATGTAGTTCCAAGTTCTATCGCTATGGTTTGTGTCCTATTGAAGTAGCCCCAAGCAGAGACTGACGAGAATCACTTTAATTGAAAGGGGTTGCCAAGCTTCCAAAAAACTACGAGTTTCCTGAAATCTCAGCAAATATTTTTTCACCCAATCCTGATGATACTTGCAGGTAATGATCAGTACACCAATCCCACTTGGCTCACCAAATTTCGTTCTTCTAGGTTAAACCGTTATTTTGCAGTAACCGTTTTCAGGTTTCGGTTTCACTCTGTTTTCTCCTATATGGATACATGTAGTTGGAACTCTAAATCAAACACGGTTTATGCTAGCTCTTTGAAACTTGGCACAATAATGTACTTCCAAGTTCTATCGCTATGGTTTGTGTCCTATTGACGTAGCCACAAGCAGAGACTGACGAGAATCACTTTCATTGAAAGGGGTTTTCAACTTCCAAAAAACGACGAGTTTCCGGAAATCTCAGCAAACATTTTTTCACCCATTCTTGATGATACTTGCAGGTAATGATCAGTACACTAATCCCACTTGGCTCGCCAAATTGCGTTCTTCTAGGTTAAACCGTTCCTTTGCAGTAATCGTTTTCATGTTTAGGTTTCACTCTGTTTTCTCCTATATGGATACATGTAGTTGGAACTCTAAATCAAACACGGTTTGTGCTAGCTCTTTGAAACTTGGCACAATAATGTAGTTCCAAGTTCTATCGCTATGGTTTGTGTCCTATTGAAGTAGCCCCAAGCAGAGACTGACGAGAATCACTTTCATTGAAAGGGGTTGCCAAGCTTCCAAAAAACTACGAGTTTCCTGAAATCTCAGCAAATATTATTTCACCCAATCCTGATGATACTTGCAGGTAATGATCAGTACACCAATCCCACTTGGCTCACCAAATTGCTTTCTTCTAGGTTAAACCGTTCCTTTGCAGTAACCGTTTTCATGTTTAGGTTTCACTCTGTTTTCTCCTATATGGATACATGTAGTTGGAACTCTAAATCAAAAACGGTTTGTGCTAGCTCTTTTAAACATGGAACAATAATGTAGTTTCAAGTTCTATCGCTATGGTTTGTGTCCTATTGAAGTAGCCCCAAGCAGAGACTGACGTGAATCACTTTCATTGAAAGGGGTTGCCAAGCTTCCAAAAAACTACGAGTTTCCCGAAATCTCAGCAAACATTTTTTCACCCAACCTTGATGATACTAACAGCTAATGACCAGTACACCAATCCCACTTGGCTCACCAAATTTCGTTCTTCTAGGTTAAACTGTTACTTTGCAGTACTGGTTTTCATGTTTAGGTTTCACTCTGTTTTCTCCTATATGGATACATGTAGTTGGAACTCTAAATGAAACACGGTTTGTGCTAGCTCTTTGAAACTTGGCACAATAATGTAGGTCCAAGTTCTATCACTATGGTTTGTGTCCTATTGAAGTAGCCCAAAGCAGAGACTTACGAGAATCACTTTCATTGAAAGGGGTTGCCAAGCTTCCAATAAACTACGAGTTTCCTGAAATCTCAGCAAACATTTTTTCACCCAAACTTTTGATACTTGCAGGTAATGGTCAGTACACAAACCCCACTTGGCTCACCAAATTTCGTTCTTCTAGGTTAAACCGTTCCTTTGCAGTAACCGTTTTCATGATTAGGTTTCACTCTGTTTTCTCCTATATGGATACATGTATTTGGAACTCTAAATCAAACACGGTTTGTGCTATATCTTTGAAACTTGGCACAATAATGTAGTTAAAAGTTCTATCGCTATGGTTTGTGTCCTATTGAAGTAGCCCCAAGCAGAGACTGACGAGAATCACTTTCATTGAAAGGGGTTGCAAGCTTCCAAAAAACGACGAGTTTCCTGAAATCTCAGCAAACATTTTTTAACCCAATCTTGATGATACTTCCATTTAATGATCAGTACACCAATCCCACTTGGCTCAAAAATTTCGTTCTTCTAGATTAAACCGTTCCTTTGCAGTAATCGTTTTCATGTTTAGGTTTCACGCTGTTTTCTCCTATATGGATACGGTTTGTGCTAGCTCTTAGAAACTTGGCACAATAATGTAGTTCCAAGTTCTATCGCTATGGTTTGTGTCCTATTGAAGTAGCCCCAAGCACAGACTGACGAGAATCACTTTCATTGAAAGGGGTTGCCAAGCTTCCAAAAAACTACGAGTTTCCTGAAATCTCAGCAAATATTTTTTCACCCAATCCTGATGATACTTGCAGGTATTGATCAGTACACCAATCCCACTTGGCTCACCAAATTTCATTCTTCTAGGTTAAACCGTTATTTTGCAGTAACCGTTTTCAGGTTTCGGTTTCACTCTGTTTTCTCCTATATGGATACATGTAGTTGGAACTCTATATCAAACACGCTTTATGCTAGCTCTTTGAAACTTGGCACAATAATGTACTTCCAAGTTCTATCGCTATGGTTTGTGTCCTATTGAATGAGCCCCAAGCAGAGACTGACGAGAATCACTTTCATTGAAAGGGGTTTTCAACTGCCAAAAAACGACGAGTTTCCGGAAATCTCAGCAAACATTTTTTCACCCAATCCTGATGATACTTGCAGGTAATGATCAGTACACCAATCCCACTTGGCTCACCTAATTTCGTTCTTCTAGGTTCAACCGTTACTTTGCAGTAACTGTTTTCATGTTTCGGTTTCACTCTGTTTTCTCCTCTATGGATACATGTAGTTGGAACTCTAAATCAAACACGGTTTGTGCTAGCTCTTTGAAACTTGGCAAAATAATGTAGTTCCAAGTTCTATCGCTATGGTTTGTGTCCTATTGAAGTAGCCCCAAGAAGAGACTGACGAGAATCACTTTCATTGAAAGGAGTTGCCAAGCTTCCAAAAAACTATGAGTTTCCTAAAATCTCAGCAAACATTTTTCACCCAATCTTGATGATACTTGCAGGTAATGATCAGTACACCAATCACACTTGGCTCACCAAATTGCTTTCTTCTAGGTTAAACCGTTCCTTTGCAGTAACCGTTTTCATGTTTAGGTTTCACTCTGTTTTCTCCTATATGGATACATGTAGTTGGAACTCTAAATCAAACACGGTTTGAGCTAGCTGTTTTAAACATGGCACAATAATGTAGTTTCAAGTTCTATCGCTATGGTTTGTGTCCTAATGAAGTAGCCCCAAGCAGAGACTGACGAGAATCACTTTCATTGAAAGGGGTTGCCAAGCTTCCAAAAAACTACGAGTTTCCGGAAATCTCAGCAAACATTTTTTCACCTAAACTTTTGATACTTGCAGGTAATGGTCAGTACACAAACCCCACTTGGCTCACCAAATTTCGTTCTTCTAGGTTAAACCGTTCCTTTGCAGTAACCGTTTTCATGATTAGGTTTCACTCTGTTTTCTCCTATATGGATACATGTATTTGGAACTCTAAATCAAACACGGTTTGTGCTATATCTTTGAAACTTGGCACAATAATGTAGTTAAAAGTTCTATCGCTGTGGTTTGTGTCCTATTGAAGTAGCCCCAAGCAGAGACTGACGAGAATCACTTTCATTGAAAGGGGTTGCAAGCTTCCAAAAAACGACGAGTTTCCTGAAATCTCAGCAAACATTTTTTCACCCAATCTTGATGATACTTCCATTTAATGATCAGTACACCAATCCCACTTGGCTCACCAAATTTCGTTCTTCTAGATTAAACCGTTCCTTTGCAGTAATCGTTTTCATGTTTAGGTTTCACGCTGTTTTCTCCTATATGGATACATGTATTTGGAACTCTAAATCAAACACGGTTTGTGCTAGCTCTTTGAAACTTGGCACAATAATGTAGTTCCAAGTTCTATCGCTATGGTTTGTGTCCTATTGAAGTAGCCCCAAGCAGAGACTGACGAGAATCACTTTCATTGAAAGGGGTTGCCAAGCTTCCAAAAAACTACGAGTTTCCTGAAATCTCAGCAAATATTTTTTCACCCAATCCTGATGATACTTGCAGGTATTGATCAGTACACCAATCCCACTTGGCTCACCAAATTTCTTTCTTCTAGGTTAAACCGTTATTTTGCAGTAACCGTTTTCAGGTTTCGGTTTCACTCTGTTTTCTCCTATATGGATACATGTAGTTGGAACTCTATATCAAACACGCTTTATGCTAGCTCTTTGAAACTTGGCACAATAATGTACTTCCAAGTTCTATCGCTATGTTTTGTGTCCTATTGAAGGAGCCCCAAGCAGAGACTGACGAGAATCACTTTCATTGAAAGGGGTTTTCAACTTCCAAAAAACGACGAGTTTCCGGCAATCTCAGCAAACATTTTTTCACCCAATCTTGATGATACTTGCAGGTAATGATCAGTACACTAATCCCACTTGGCTCGCCAAATTTCGTTCTTCTAGGTTAAACCGTTCCTTTGCAGTAACCGTTTTCATGTTTAGGTTTCACTCTGTTTTCTCCTATATGGATACATGTAGTTGGAACTCTAAATCAAACACGGTTTGTGCTAGCTCTTTGAAACTTGGCAAAATAATGTAGTTCCAAGTTCTATCGCTATGATTTGTGTCCTATTGAAGTAGCCCCAAGCAGAGACTGACGAGAATCACTTTCATTGAAAGGGGTTGCCAAGCTTCCAAAAAACTACGAGTTTCCTGAAATCTCAGCAAATATTTTTTCACCCAATCCTGATGATACTTGCAGGTATTGATCAGTACACCAATCCCACTTGGCTCACCAAATTTCATTCTTCTAGGTTAAACCGTTATTTTGCAGTAACCGTTTTCAGGTTTCGGTTTCACTCTGTTTTCTCCTATATGGATACATGTAGTTGGAACTCTATATCAAACACGCTTTATGCTAGCTCTTTGAAACTTGGCACAATAATGTACTTCCAAGTTCTATCGCTATGGTTTGTGTCCTATTGAAGGAGCCCCAAGCAGAGACTGACGAGAATCACTTTCATTGAATGGGGTTTTCAACTTCCAAAAAACGACGAGTTTCCGGAAATCTCAGCAAACATTTTTTCACCCAATCTTGATGATACTTGCAGGTAATGATCAGTACACCAATCCCACTTGGCTCACCAAATTGCTTTCTTCTAGGTTAAACCGTCCCTTTGCAGTAACCGTTTTCATGTTTAGGTTTCACTCTGTTTTCTCCTATATGGATACATGTAGTTGGAACTCTAAATCAAACACGGTTTGTGCTAGCTGTTTTAAACATGGCACAATAATGTAGTTTCAAGTTCTATCGCTATGGTTTGTGTCCTATTGAAGTATCCCCAAGCAGAGACTGACGTGAATCACTTTCATTGATAGGGGTTGCCAAGCTTCCAAAAAACGACGAGTTTCCTAAAATCTCAGCAAACTTTTTTTCACCCAATCTTGATGATACTAACAGCTAATGACCAGTACACCAATCCCACTTGGCTCACCAAATTTCGTTCTTCTAGGTTAAACCGTTCCTTTGCAGTAATCGTTTTCATGTTTAGGTTTCACTCTGTTTTCTCCTATATGGATACAAGTAGTTGGAACTCTAAATCAAACACGGTTTGTGGTAGCTCTTTGAAACTTGGCACAATAATGTAGTTCCAAGTTCTATCGCTATGGTTTGTGTCCTATTGAAGTAGCCCCAAGCAGAGACTGACGAGAATCACTTTCATTGAAAGGGGTTGCCAAGCTTCCAAAAAACTACGAGTTTCCTGAAATCTCAGCAAATATTTTTTCACCCAATCCTGATGATACTTGCAGGTAATGATCAGTACACCAATCCCACTTGGCTCACCAAATTTCGTTCTTCTAGGTTAAACCGTTATTTTGCAGTAACCGTTTTCAGGTTTCGGTTTCACTCTGTTTTCTCCTATATGGATACATGTAGTTGGAACTCTAAATCAAACACGGTTTATGCTAGCTCTTTGAAACTTGTCACAATAATGTACTTCCAAGTTCTATCGCTATGGTTTGTGTCCTATTGACGTAGCCACAAGCAGAGACTGACGAGAATCACTTTCATTGAAAGGGGTTTTCAACTTCCAAAAAACGACGAGTTTCCGGAAATCTCAGCAAACATTTTTTCACCCATTCTTGATGACACTTGCAGGTAATGATCAGTACACTAATCCCACTTGGCTCGCCAAATTGCATTCTTCTAGGTTAAACCGTTCCTTTGCAGTAACCGTTTTCATGTTTAGATTTCACTCTGTTTTCTCCTATATGGATACATGTATTTGGAACTCTAAATCAAACACGGTTTGTGCTAGCTCTTTGAAACTTGGCACAATAATGTAGTTCCAAGTTCTATCGCTATGGTTTGTGTCCTATTGAAGTACCCCAAGCAGAGACTGACGAGAATCACTTTCAATGAAAGGGGTTGCCAAGCTTCCAAAAAACTACGAGTTTCCTGAAACCTCAGCCAACATTTTTTCACCCAATCTTGATGATACTTCCATTTAATGATCAGTACACCAATCCCACTTGGCTCACCAAATTTCGTTCTTCTAGATTAAACCGTTCCTTTGCAGTAATCGTTTTCATGTTTAGGTTTCACGCTGTTTTCTCCTATATGGATACATGTAGTTGGAACTCTAAATCAAACACGGTTTGTGCTAGCTCTTTGAAACTTGGCACAATAATGTAGTTCCAAGTTCTATCGCTATGGTTTGTGTCCTATTGAAGTAGCCCCAAGCAGAGACTGACGAGAATCACTTTCATTGAAAGGGGTTGCCAAGCTTCCAAAAAACTACGAGTTTCCTGAAATCTCAGCAAATATTTTTTCACCCAATCCTGATAATACTTGCAGGTATTGATCAGTACACCAATCCCACTTGGCTCACCAAATTTCTTTCTTCTAGGTTAAACCGTTATTTTGCAGTAACCGTTTTCAAGTTTCGGTTTCACTCTGTTTTCTCCTATATGGATACATGTAGTTGGAACTCTATATCAAACACGCTTTATGCTAGCTCTTTGAAACTTGGCACAATAATGTACTTCCAAGTTCTATCGCTATGGTTTGTGTCCTATTGAAGGAGCCCCAAGCAGAGACTGACGAGAATCACTTTCATTGAAAGGGGTTTTCAACTTCCAAAAAACTACGAGTTTCCGGAAATCTCAGCAAACATTTTTTCACCCAATCTTGATGATACTTGCAGGTAATGATCAGTACACTAATCCCACTTCCCTCGCCAAATTTCGTTCTTCTAGGTTAAACCGTTCCTTTGCAGTAACCGTTTTCATGTTTAGGTTTCACTCTGTTTTCTCCTATATGGATACATGTAGTTGGAACTCTAAATCAAACACGGTTTATGCTAGCTCTTTGAAACTTGGCACAATAATGTACTTCCAAGTTCTATCGCTATGGTTTGTGTCCTATTGACGTAGCCACAAGCAGAGACTGACGAGAATCACTTTCATTGAAAGGGGTTTTGAACTTCCAAAAAACGACGAGTTTCCGGAAATCTCAGCAAATATTTTTTCACCCATTCTTGATGATACTTGCAGGTAATGGTCAGTACACAAACCCCACTTGGCTCACCAAATTTCGTTCTTCTAGGTTAAACCGTTCCTTTGCAGTAACCGTTTTCATGATTAGGTTTCACTCTGTTTTCTCCTATATGGATACATGTATTTGGAACTCTAAATCAAACACGGTTTGTGCTATATCTTTGAAACTTGGCACAATAATGTAGTTAAAAGTTCTATCGCTATGGTTTGTGTCCTATTGAAGTAGCCCCAAGCAGAGACTGACGAGAATCACTTTCATTGAAAGGGGTTGCAAGCTTCCAAAAAACGACGAGTTTCCTGAAATCTCAGCAAACATTTTTTCACCCAATCTTGATGATACTTCCATTTAATGATCAGTACAAAAATCCCACTTGGCTCACCAAATTTCGTTCTTCTAGATTAAACCGTTCCTTTGCAGTAATCGTTTTCATGTTTAGGTTTCACGCTGTTTTCTCCTATATGGATACATGTAGTTGGAACTCTAAATCAAACACGGTTTGTGCTAGCTCTTTGAAACTTGGCACAATAATGTAGTTCCAAGTTCTATCACTATGGTTTGTGTCCTATTGAAGTAGCCCCAAGCAGAGACTGACGAGAATCACTTTCATTGAAAGGGGTTGCCAAGCTTCCAAAAAACTACGAGTTTCCTGAAATCTCAGCAAATATTTTTTCACCCAATCCTGATGATACTTGCAGGTATTGATCAGTACACCAATCCCACTTGGCTCACCAAATTTCATTCTTCTAGGTTAAACCGTTATTTTGCAGTAACCGTTTTCAGGTTTCGGTTTCACTCTGTTTTCTCCTATATGGATACATGTAGTTGGAACTCTATATCAAACACGCTTTATGCTAGCTCTTTGAAACTTGGCACAATAATGTACTTCCAAGTTCTATCGCTATGGTTTGTGTCCTATTGAAGGAGCCCCAAGCAGAGACTGACGAGAATCACTTTCATTGAATGGGGTTTTCAACTTCCAAAAAACGACGAGTTTCCGGAAATCTCAGCAAACATTTTTTCACCCAATCTTGATGATACTTGCAGGTAATGATCAGTACACCAATCCCACTTGGCTCACCAAATTGCTTTCTTCTAGGTTAAACCGTCCCTTTGCAGTAACCGTTTTCATGTTTAGGTTTCACTCTGTTTTCTCCTATATGGATACATGTAGTTGGAACTCTAAATCAAACACGGTTTGTGCTAGCTGTTTTAAACATGGCACAATAATGTAGTTTCAAGTTCTATCGCTATGGTTTGTGTCCTATTGAAGTATCCCCAAGCAGAGACTGACGTGAATCACTTTCATTGATAGGGGTTGCCAAGCTTCCAAAAAACGACGAGTTTCCTAAAATCTCAGCAAACATTTTTTCACCCAATCTTGATGATACTAACAGCTAATGACCAGTACACCAATCCCACTTGGCTCACCAAATTTCGTTCTTCTAGGTTAAACCGTTCCTTTGCAGTAATCGTTTTCATGTTTAGGTTTCACTCTGTTTTCTCCTATATGGATACAAGTAGTTGGAACTCTAAATCAAACACGGTTTGTGGTAGCTCTTTGAAACTTGGCACAATAATGTAGTTCCAAGTTCTATCGCTATGGTTTGTGTCCTATTGAAGTAGCCCCAAGCAGAGACTGACGAGAATCACTTTCATTGAAAGGGGTTGCCAAGCTTCCAAAAAACTACGAGTTTCCTGAAATCTCAGCAAATATTTTTTCACCCAATCCTGATGATACTTGCAGGTAATGATCAGTACACCAATCCCACTTGGCTCACCAAATTTCGTTCTTCTAGGTTAAACCGTTATTTTGCAGTAACCGTTTTCAGGTTTCGGTTTCACTCTGTTTTCTCCTATATGGATACATGTAGTTGGAACTCTAAATCAAACACGGTTTATGCTAGCTCTTTGAAACTTGTCACAATAATGTACTTCCAAGTTCTATCGCTATGGTTTGTGTCCTATTGACGTACGCACAAGCAGAGACTGACGAGAATCACTTTCATTGAAAGGGGTTTTCAACTTCCAAAAAACGACGAGTTTCCGGAAATCTCAGCAAACATTTTTTCACCCATTCTTGATGACACTTGCAGGTAATGATCAGTACACTAATCCCACTTGGCTCGCCAAATTGCATTCTTCTAGGTTAAACCGTTCCTTTGCAGTAACCGTTTTCATGTTTAGATTTCACTCTGTTTTCTCCTATATGGATACATGTATTTGGAACTCTAAATCAAACACGGTTTGTGCTAGCTCTTTGAAACATGGCACAATAATGTAGTTCCAAGTTCTATCGCTATGGTTTGTGTCCTATTGAAGTACCCCAAGCAGAGACTGACGAGAATCACTTTCATTGAAAGGGGTTGCCAAGCTTCCAAAAAACTACGAGTTTCCTGAAACCTCAGCAAACATTTTTTCACCCAATCTTGATGATAATTCCATTTAATGATCAGTACACCAATCCCACTGGGCTCCCCAAATTTCGTTCTTCTAGGTTAAACCGTTCCTTTGCAGTAATCGTTTTCATGTTTAGGTTTCACTCTGTTTTCTCCTATATGGATACATGTAGTTGGAACTCTAAATCAAACACGGTTTGTGCTAGCTCTTTGAAACTTGGCACAATAATGTAGTTCCAAGTTCTATCGCTATGGTTTGTGTCCTATTGAAGTAGCCCCAAGCAGAGACTGACGAGAATCACTTTCATTGAAAGGGGTTGCAAGCTTCCAAAAAACGACGAGTTTCCTGAAATCTCAGCAAACATTTTTTCACCCAATCTTGATGATACTTCCATTTAATGATCAGTACACCAATCCCACTTGGCTCACCAAATTTCGTTCTTCTAGATTAAACCGTTCCTTTGCAGTAATCGTTTTCATGTTTAGGTTTCACGCTGTTTTCTCCTATATGGATACATGTAGTTGGAACTCTAAATCAAACACGGTTTGTGCTAGCTCTTTGAAACTTGGCACAATAATGTAGTTCCAAGTTCTATCGCTATGGTTTGTGTCCTATTGAAGTAGCCCCAAGCAGAGACTGACGAGAATCACTTTCATTGAAAGGGGTTGCCAAGCTTCCAAAAAACTACGAGTTTCCTGAAATCTCAGCAAATATTTTTTCACCCAATCCTGATGATACTTGCAGGTATTGATCAGTACACCAATCCCACTTGGCTCACCAAATTTCATTCTTCTAGGTTAAACCGTTATTTTGCAGTAACCGTTTTCAAGTTTCGGTTTCACTCTGTTTTCTCCTATATGGATACATGTAGTTGGAACTCTATATCAAACACGCTTTATGCTAGCTCTTTGAAACTTGGCACAATAATGTACTTCCAAGTTCTATCGCTATGCTTTGTGTCCTATTGAAGGAGCCCCAAGCAGAGACTGACGAGAATCACTTTCATTGAAAGGGGTTTTCAACGTCCAAAAAACGACGAGTTTCCGGAAATCTCAGCAAACATTTTTTCACCCAATCTTGATGATACTTGCAGGTAATGATCAGTACACTAATCCCACTTGGCTCGCCAAATTTCGTTCTTCTAGGTTAAACCGTTCCTTTGCAGTAACCGTTTAGGTTTCACTCTGTTTTCTCCTATATGGATACATGTAGTTGGAACTCTAAATCAAACACGGTTTGTGCTAGCTCTTTGAAACTTGGCACAATAATGTAGTTCCAAGTTCTATCGCTATGGTTTGTGTCCTATTGAAGTAGCCCCAAGCAGAGACTGACGAGAATCACTTTCATTGAAAGGGGTTGCCAAGCTTCCAAAAAACTACGAGTTTCCTGAAATCTCAGCAAATATTTTTTCACCCAATCCTGATGATACTTGCAGGTAATGATCAGTACACCAATCCCACTTGGCTCACCAAATTGCTTTCTTCTAGGTTAAACCGTTCCTTTGCAGTAACCGTTTTCATGTTTAGGTTTCACTCTGTTTTCTCCTATATGGATACATGTAGTTGGAACTCTAAATCAAAAACGGTTTGTGCTAGCTCTTTGAAACTTGGCACAATAATGTAGGTCCAAGTTCTATCACTATGGTTTGTGTCCTATTGAAGTAGCCCAAAGCAGAGACTTACGAGAATCACTTTCATTGAAAGGGGTTGCCAAGCTTCCAATAAACTAGGAGTTTCCTGAAATCTCAGCAAACATTTTTTCACCCAAACTTTTGATACTTGCAGGTAATGGTCAGTACACAAACCCCACTTGGCTCACCAAATTTCGTTCTTCTAAGTTAAACCGTTCCTTTGCAGTAACCGTTTTCATGATTAGGTTTCACTCTGTTTTCTCCTATATGGATACATGTATTTGGAACTCTAAATCAAACACGGTTTGTGCTATATCTTTGAAACTTGGCACAATAATGTAGTTAAAAGTTCTATCGTTTTGGTTTCTGTCCTATTGAAGTAGCCCCAAGCAGAGACTGACGAGAATCACTTTCATTGAAAGGGGTTGCAAGCTTCCAAAAAACGACGAGTTTCCTGAAATCTCAGCAAACATTTTTTCACCCAATCTTGATGATACTTCCATTTAATGATCAGTACACCAATCCCACCTGGCTCACCAAATTTCGTTCTTCTAGATTAAACCGTTCTTTTGCAGTAATCGTTTTCATGTTTAGGTTTCACGCTGTTTTCTCCTATATGGATACATGTATTTGGAACTCTAAATCAAACACGGTTTGTGCTAGCTCTTTGAAACTTGGCACAATAATGTATTTCCAAGTTCTATTGCTATGGTTTGTGTCCTATTGAAGTAGCCCCAAGCAGAGACTGACGAGAATCACTTTCATTGAAAGGGGTTGCCAAGCTTCCAAAAAACTACGAGTTTCCTGAAATCTCAGCAAATATTTTTTCACCCAATCCTGATGATACTTGCAGGTATTAATCAGTACACCAATCCCACTTGGCTCACCAAATTTCATTCTTCTAGGTTAAACCGTTCCTTTGCAGTAACCGGTTTTCAGGTTTCGGTTTCACTCTGTTTTCTCCTATATGGATACATGTAGTTGGAACTCTATATCAAACACGCTTTATGCTAGCTCTTTGAAACTTGGCACAATAATGTACTTCCAAGTTCTATCGCTATGGTTTGTGTTCTATTGAAGGAGCCCCAAGCAGAGACTGACGAGAATCACTTTCATTGAAAGGGGTTGCCAAGCTTCCAAAAAACTACGAGTTTCCTGAAATCTCAGCAAACATTTTTTCACCCAATCTTGATGATACTTGCAGGTAATGATCAGTACACCAATCCCACTTGGCTCACCTAATTTCGTTCTTCTAGGTTAAACCGTTCCTTTGCAGTAACTGTTTTCATGTTTCGGTTTCACTCTGTTTTCTCCTCTATGGATACATGTAGTTGGAACTCTAAATCAAACACGGTTTGTGCTAGCTCTTTGAAACTTGGCACAATAATGTAGTTCCAAGTTCTATCGCTATTGTTTGTGTCCTATTGAAGTAGCCCCAAGAAGACACTGACGAGAATCACTTTCATTGAAAGGAGTTGCCAAGCTTCCAAAAAACGACGAGTTTCCTAAAATCTCAGAAAACATTTTTCACCCAATCTTGATGATACTTGCAGGTAATGATCAGTACACCAATCCCACTTGGCTCACCAAATTGCTTTCTTCTAGGTTAAACCGTTCCTTTGCCGTAACCGTTTTCATGTTTAGGTTTCACTCTGTTTTCTCCTATATGGATACATGTAGTTGGAACTCTAAATCAAACACGGTTTGTGCTAGCTATATTAAACATGGAACAATAATGTAGTTTCAAGTTCTATCGCTATGGTTTGTGTCCTATTGAAGTAGCCCCAAGCAGAGACTGACGTGAATCACTTTCATTGAAAGGGGTTGCCAAGCTTCCAAAAAGCTACGAGTTTCCTGAATTCTCAGCAAATATTTTTTCACCCAATCCTGATGATACTTGCAGGTATTGATCAGTACACCAATCCCACTTGGCTCACCAAATTTCGTTCTTCTAGGTTAAACCGTTATTTTGCAGTAACCGTTTTCAGGTTTCGGTTTCACTCTGTTTTCTCATATATGGATACATGTAGTTGGAACTCTAAATCAAACACGCTTTATGCTAGCTCTTTGAAACTTGGCACAATAATGTAGTTCCAAGTTCTATCACTATGGTTTGTGTCCTATTGAAGTAGCCCCAAGCAGAGACTGACGAGAATCACTTTCATTGAAAGGGGTTTTCAACTTCCAAAAAACGACGAGTTTCCGGAAATCTCAGCAAACATTTTTTCACCCAATCTTGATGATACTTGCAGGTAATGATCAGTACACTAATCCCACTTGGCTCGCCAAATTTCGTTCTTCTAGGTTAAACCGTTCCTTTGCAGTATCCGTTTTCATGTTTAGATTTCACTCTGTTTTCTCCTATATGGATACATGTATTTGGAACTCTAAATCAAACACGGTTTGTGCTAGCTCTTTGAAACTTGGCACAATAATGTAGTTCCAAGTTCTATCGCTATGGTTTGTGTCCTATTGAAGTAGCCCCAAGCAGAGACTGACGAGAATCACTTTCATTGAAAGGGGTTGCCAAGCTTCCAAAAAACTACGAGTTTCCTGAAATCTCAGCAAACATTTTTTCACCCAATCTTGATGATAATTCCATTTAATGATCAGAACACCAATCCCACTTGGCTCACCAAATTTCGTTCTTCTAGGTTAAACTGTTCCTTTGCAGTATTCGTTTTAATGTTTAGGTTTCACTCTGTTTTCTCCTATATGGATACATGTAGTTGGAACTCTTAATCAAACACGGTTTGTGCTAGCTCTTTGAAACTTGGCACAATAATGTAGTTCCAAGTTCTATCGCTATGGTTTGTGTCCTATTGAAGTAGCCCCAAGCAGAGACTGACGAGAATCACTTTCATTGAAAGGGGTTGCCAAGCTTCCAAAAAACTACGAGTTTCCTGAAATCTCAGCAAATATTTTTTCACCCAATCCTGATGATACTTGCAGGTAATGATCAGTACACCAATCCCACTTGGCTCACCAAATTTCGTTCTTCTAGGTTAAACCGTTATTTTGCAGTAACCATTTTCAGGTTTCGGTTTCACTCTGTTTTCTCCTATATGGATACATGTAGTTGGAATTCTAAATCAAACACGGTTTGTGCTAGCTCTTTGAAACTTGGCACAATAATGTAGCTCAAAGTTCTATTGCTATGGTTTGTGTCCTATTGAAGTAGCCCCAAGCAGAGACTGACGAGAATCACTTTCATTGAAAGGGGTTTTCAACTTCCAAAAAACTACGAGTTTCCGGAAATCTCAGCAAACATTTTGTCACCCAAACTTTTGATACTAGCAGGTAATGATCAGTACACAAATCCCACATGGCTCACGAAATTTCGTTCTTCTAATTTCAACCGTTCCTTTGCAGGAACCGTTTTCATGTTTAGGTTTCACTCTGTTTTCTCCTATATGGATACATGTAGTTGGAACTCTAAATCAAACACGGTTTGTGGTAGCTCTTTGAAACTTGGCACAATAATGTAGTTCCAAGTTCGATCGCTATGGTTTGTGTCCTAATGAAGTAGCCCCAAGCAGAGAATGACGAGAATCACTTTCATTGAAAGGGGTTTTCAACTTCCAAAAAACTACGAGTTTCCGGAAATCTCAGCAAACATTTTGTCACCCAAACTTTTGATACTAGCAGGTAATGATCAGTACACCAATCCCACTTGGCTCACCTAATTTCGTTCTTCTAGGTTAAACCGTTATTATGCAGTAACTGTTTTCATGTTTTGGTTTCACTCTGTTTTCTCCTCTATGGATACATGTAGTTGGAACTCTAAATCAAACACGGTTTGTGCTAGCTCTTTGAAACTTGGCACAATAATGTAGTTCCAAGTTCTATCGCTATGGTTTGTGTCCTATTGAAGTAGCCCCAAGAAGAGACTGACGAGAATCACTTTCATTGAAAGGAGTTGCCAAGCTTCCAAAAAACTACGAGTTTCCTGAAATCTCAGCAAATATTTTTTCACCCAATCCTGATGATACTTGCAGGTATTGATCAGTACACCAATCCCACTTGGCTCACCAAATTTCATTCTTCTAGGTTAAACCGTTCCTTTGCAGTAACCGTTTTCAGGTTTCGGTTTCACTCTGTTTTCTCCTATATGGATACATGTAGTTGGAACTCTATATCAAACACGCTTTATGCTAGCTCTTTGAAACTTGGCACAATAATGTACTTCCAAGTTCTATCGCTATGGTTTGTGTTCTATTGAAGGAGCCCCAAGCAGAGACTGACGAGAATCACTTTCATTGAAAGGGGTTGCCAAGCTTCCAAAAAACGACGAGTTTCCTGAAATCTCAGCAAACATTTTTTCACCCAATCTTGATGATACTTGCAGGTAATGATCAGTACACCAATCCCACTTGGCTCACCTAATTTCGTTCTTCTAGGTTAAACCGTTCCTTTGCAGTAACTGTTTTCATGTTTCGGTTTCACTCTGTTTTCTCCTCTATGGATACATGTAGTTGGAACTCTAAATCAAACACGGTTTGTGCTAGCTCTTTGAAACTTGGCACAATAATGTAGTTCCAAGTTCTATTGCTATGGTTTGTGTCCTATTGAAGTAGCCCCAAGAAGACACTGACGAGAATCACTTTCATTGAAAGCAGTTGCCAAGCTTCCAAAAAACGACGAGTTTCCTAAAATCTCAGAAAACATTTTTCACCCAATCTTGATGATACTTGCAGGTAATGATCAGTACACCAATCCCACTTGGCTCACCAAATTGCTTTCTTCTAGGTTAAACCGTTCCTTTGCCGTAACCGTTTTCATGTTTAGGTTTCACTCTGTTTTCTCCTATATGGATACATGTAGTTGGAACTCTAAATCAAACACGGTTTGTGCTAGCTATATTAAACATGGAACAATAATGTAGTTTCAAGTTCTATCGCTATGGTTTGTGTCCTATTGAAGTAGCCCCAAGCAGAGACTGACGTGAATCACTTTCATTGAAAGGGGTTGCCAAGCTTCCAAAAAACGACGAGTTTCCTAAAATCTCAGCAAACATTTTTTCACCCAATCTTGATGATACTAACAGCTAATGACCAGTACACCAATCCCACTTGGCTCACCAAATTTCGTTCTTCTAGGTTAAACTGTTACTTTGCAGTACTGGTTTTCATGTTTAGGTTTCACTCTGTTTTCTCCTATATGGATACATGTAGTTGGAACTCTAAATGAAACACGGTTTGTGCTAGCTCTTTGAAACTTGGCACAATAATGTAGGTCCAAGTTCTATCGCTATGGTTTGTGTCCTAATGAAGTAGCCCCAAGCAGAGACTGACGAGAATCACTTTCATTGAAAGGGGTTGCCAAGCTTCCAAAAAACTACGAGTTTCCGGAAATCTCAGCAAACATTTTTTCACCCAAACTTTTGATACTTGCAGGTAATGGTCAGTACACAAACCCCACTTGGCTCACCAAATTTCGTTCTTCTAAGTTAAACCGTTCCTTTGCAGTAACCGTTTTCATGATTAGGTTTCACTCTGTTTTCTCCTATATGGATACATGTATTTGGAACTCTAAATCAAACACGGTTTGTGCTATATCTTTGAAACTTGGCACAATAATGTAGTTAAAAGTTCTATCGCTATGGTTTGTGTCCTATTGAAGTAGCCCCAAGCAGAGACTGACGAGAATCACTTTCATTGAAAGGGGTTGCAAGCTTCCAAAAAACGACGAGTTTCCTGAAATCTCAGCAAACATTTTTTCACCCAATCTTGATGATACTTCCATTTAATGATCAGTACACCAATCCCACTTGGCTCACCAAATTTCGTTCTTCTAGATTAAACCGTTCCTTTGCAGTAATCGTTTTCATGTTTAGGTTTCACGCTGTTTTCTCCTATATGGATACATGTATTTGGAACTCTAAATCAAACACGGTTTGTGCTAGCTCTTTGAAACTTGGCACAATAATGTAGTTCCAAGTTCTATTGCTATGGTTTGTGTCCTATTGAAGTAGCCCCAAGCAGAGACTGACGAGAATCACTTTCATTGAAAGGGGTTGCCAAGCTTCCAAAAAACTACGAGTTTCCTGAAATCTCAGCAAATATTTTTTCACCCAATCCTGATGATACTTGCAGGTATTGATCAGTACACCAATCCCACTTGGCTAACCAAATTTCATTCTTCTAGGTTAAACCGTTCCTTTGCAGTAACCGTTTTCAGGTTTCGGTTTCACTCTGTTTTCTCCTATATGGATACATGTAGTTGGAAATCTATATCAAACACGCTTTATGCTAGCTCTTTGAAACTTGGCACAATAATGTACTTCCAAGTTCTATCGCTATGGTTTGTGTTCTATTGAAGGAGCCCCAAGCAGAGACTGACGAGAATCACTTTCATTGAAAGGGGTTGCCAAGCTTCCAAAAAACGACGAGTTTCCTGAAATCTCAGCAAACATTTTTTCACCCAATCTTGATGATAATTCCATTTAATGATCAGTACACAAATCCCACTTGGCTCACCTAATTTCGTTCTTCTAGGTTAAACCGTTCCTTTGCAGTAACTGTTTTCATGTTTCGGTTTCACTCTGTTTTCTCCTCTATGGATACATGTAGTTGGAACTCTAAATCAAACACGGTTTGTGCTAGCTCTTTGAAACTTGGCACAATAATGTAGTTCCAAGTTCTATCACTATGGTTTGTGTCCTATTGAAGTAGCCCCAAGAAGACACTGACGAGAATCACTTTCATTGAAAGCAGTTGCCAAGCTTCCAAAAAACGACGAGTTTCCTAAAATCTCAGAAAACATTTTTCACCCAATCTTGATGATACTTGCAGGTAATGATCAGTACACCAATCCCACTTGGCTCACCAAATTGCTTTCTTCTAGGTTAAACCGTTCCTTTGCCGTAACCGTTTTCATGTTTAGGTTTCACTCTGTTTTCTCCTATATGGATACATGTAGTTGGAACTCTAAATCAAACACGGTTTGTGCTAGCTCTTTTAAACATGGAACAATAATGTAGTTTCAAGTTCTATCGCTATGGTTTGTGTCCTATTGAAGTAGCCCCAAGCAGAGACTGACGTGAATCACTTTCATTGAAAGGGGTTTTCAACTTCCAAAAAACGACGAGTTTCCGGAAATCTCAGCAAACATTTTTTCACCCAATCTTGATGATACTTGCAGGTAATGATCAGTACACTAATCCCACTTGGCTCGCCAAATTTCGTTCTTCTAGGTTAAACCGTTCCTTTGCAGTATCCGTTTTCATGTTTAGATTTCACTCTGTTTTCTCCTATATGGATACATGTATTTGGAACTCTAAATCAAACACGGTTTGTGCTAGCTCTTTGAAACTTGGCACAATAATGTAGTTCCAAGTTCTATCGCTATGGTTTGTGTCCTATTGAAGTAGCCCCAAGCAGAGACTGACGAGAATCACTTTCATTGAAAGGGGTTGCCAAGCTTCCAAAAAACTACGAGTTTCCTGAAATCTCAGCAAACATTTTTTCACCCAATCTTGATGATAATTCCATTTAATGATCAGAACACCAATCCCACTTGGCTCACCAAATTTCGTTCTTCTAGGTTAAACTGTTCCTTTGCAGTAATCGTTTTAATGTTTAGGTTTCACTCTGTTTTCTCCTATATGGATACATGTAGTTGGAACTCTTAATCAAACACGGTTTGTGCTAGCTCTTTGAAACTTGGCACAATAATGTAGTTCCAAGTTCTATCGCTATGGTTTGTGTCCTATTGAAGTAGCCCCAAGCAGAGACTGACGAGAATCACTTTCATTGAAAGGGGTTGCCAAGCTTCCAAAAAACTACGAGTTTCCTGAAATCTCAGCAAATATTTTTTCACCCAATCCTGATGATACTTGCAGGTAATGATCAGTACACCAATCCCACTTGGCTCACCAAATTTCGTTCTTCTAGGTTAAACCGTTATTTTGCAGTAACCATTTTCAGGTTTCGGTTTCACTCTGTTTTCTCCTATATGGATACATGTAGTTGGAATTCTAAATCAAACACGGTTTGTGCTAGCTCTTTGAAACTTGGCACAATAATGTAGCTCAAAGTTCTATTGCTATGGTTTGTGTCCTATTGAAGTAGCCCCAAGCAGAGACTGACGAGAATCACTTTCATTGAAAGGGGTTTTCAACTTCCAAAAAACTACGAGTTTCCGGAAATCTCAGCAAACATTTTGTCACCCAAACTTTTGATACTAGCAGGTAATGATCAGTACACAAATCCCACATGGCTCACGAAATTTCGTTCTTCTAATTTCAACCGTTCCTTTGCAGGAACCGTTTTCATGTTTAGGTTTCACTCTGTTTTCTCCTATATGGATACATGTAGTTGGAACTCTAAATCAAACACGGTTTGTGGTAGCTCTTTGAAACTTGGCACAATAATGTAGTTCCAAGTTCGATTGCTATGGTTTGTGTCCTAATGAAGTAGCCCCAAGCAGAGAATGACGAGAATCACTTTCATTGAAAGGGGTTTTCAACTTCCAAAAAACTACGAGTTTCCGGAAATCTCAGCAAACATTTTGTCACCCAAACTTTTGATACTAGCAGGTAATGATCAGTACACCAATCCCACTTGGCTCACCTAATTTCGTTCTTCTAGGTTAAACCGTTATTATGCAGTAACTGTTTTCATGTTTTGGTTTCACTCTGTTTTCTCCTCTATGGATACATGTAGTTGGAACTCTAAATCAAACACGGTTTGTGCTAGCTCTTTGAAACTTGGCACAATAATGTAGTTCCAAGTTCTATCGCTATGGTTTGTGTCCTATTGAAGTAGCCCCAAGAAGAGACTGACGAGAATCACTTTCATTGAAAGGAGTTGCCAAGCTTCCAAAAAACTACGAGTTTCCTGAAATCTCAGCAAATATTTTTTCACCCAATCCTGATGATACTTGCAGGTATTGATCAGTACACCAATCCCACTTGGCTCACCAAATTTCATTCTTCTAGGTTAAACCGTTCCTTTGCAGTAACCGTTTTCAGGTTTCGGTTTCACTCTGTTTTCTCCTATATGGATACATGTAGTTGGAACTCTATATCAAACACGCTTTATGCTAGCTCTTTGAAACTTGGCACAATAATGTACTTCCAAGTTCTATCGCTATGGTTTGTGTTCTATTGAAGGAGCCCCAAGCAGAGACTGACGAGAATCACTTTCATTGAAAGGGGTTGCCAAGCTTCCAAAAAACGACGAGTTTCCTGAAATCTCAGCAAACATTTTTTCACCCAATCTTGATGATACTTGCAGGTAATGATCAGTACACCAATCCCACTTGGCTAACCAAATTTCGTTCTTCTAGGTTAAACCGTTCCTTTGCAGTAACTGTTTTCATGTTTCGGTTTCACTCTGTTTTCTCCTCTATGGATACATGTAGTTGGAACTCTAAATCAAACACGGTTTGTGCTAGCTCTTTGAAACTTGGCACAATAATGTAGTTCCAAGTTCTATCGCTATGGTTTGTGTCCTATTGAAGTAGCCCCAAGAAGACACTGACGAGAATCACTTTCATTGAAAGCAGTTGCCAAGCTTCCAAAAAACGACGAGTTTCCTAAAATCTCAGAAAACATTTTTCACCCAATCTTGATGATACTTGCAGGTAATGATCAGTACACCAATCCCACTTGGCTCACCAAATTGCTTTCTTCTAGGTTAAACCGTTCCTTTGCCGTAACCGTTTTCATGTTTAGGTTTCACTCTGTTTTCTCCTATATGGATACATGTAGTTGGAACTCTAAATCAAACACGGTTTGTGCTAGCTATATTAAACATGGAACAATAATGTAGTTTCAAGTTCTATCGCTATGGTTTGTGTCCTATTGAAGTAGCCCCAAGCAGAGACTGACGTGAATCACTTTCATTGAAAGGGGTTGCCAAGCTTCCAAAAAACGACGAGTTTCCTAAAATCTCAGCAAACATTTTTTCACCCAATCTTGATGATACTAACAGCTAATGACCAGTACACCAATCCCACTTGGCTCACCAAATTTCGTTCTTCTAGGTTAAACTGTTACTTTGCAGTACTGGTTTTCATGTTTAGGTTTCACTCTGTTTTCTCCTATATGGATACATGTAGTTGGAACTCTAAATGAAACACGGTTTGTGCTAGCTCTTTGAAACTTGCACAATAATGTAGGTCCAAGTTCTATCGCTATGGTTTGTGTCCTAATGAAGTAGCCCCAAGCAGAGACTGACGAGAATCACTTTCATTGAAAGGGGTTGCCAAGCTTCCAAAAAACTACGAGTTTCCGGAAATCTCAGCAAACATTTTTTCACCCAAACTTTTGATACTTGCAGGTAATGGTCAGTACACAAACCCCACTTGGCTCACCAAATTTCGTTCTTCTAAGTTAAACCGTTCCTTTGCAGTAACCGTTTTCATGATTAGGTTTCACTCTGTTTTCTCCTATATGGATACATGTATTTGGAACTCTAAATCAAACACGGTTTGTGCTATATCTTTGAAACTTGGCACAATAATGTAGTTAAAAGTTCTATCGCTATGGTTTGTGTCCTATTGAAGTAGCCCCAAGCAGAGACTGACGAGAATCACTTTCATTGAAAGGGGTTGCAAGCTTCCAAAAAACGACGAGTTTCCTGAAATCTCAGCAAACATTTTTTCACCCAATCTTGATGATACTTCCATTTAATGATCAGTACACCAATCCCACTTGGCTCACCAAATTTCGTTCTTCTAGATTAAACCGTTCCTTTGCAGTAATCGTTTTCATGTTTAGGTTTCACGCTGTTTTCTCCTATATGGATA
>NW_027553397.1:0-39532 GCF_045843805.1 Urocitellus parryii
TTACCTGCAAGTATCATCAAGACTGGGTGAAAAAATGATGATTTCAGGAAACTCGTACTTTTTTGGAAGCTTGGCAACCCCTTTCAATGTAAGTGATTCTCGTCAGTCTCTGCTTGGGACTACTTCCATAGGACACCATTCATCGCGATAGAACTTGGAACTACATTATTGTGCCAAGTTTCAAAGAGCTAGCACAAACCGTGTTTGATTTAGAGTTCCAAATACATGTATCCATATAGGAGAAAACAGAGTGAAACCTAAACATGAAAACGGTTACTGCAAAGGATGGTTTAACCTAGAAGAACTAAACTTGGTGAGCCCAATGGGATTGGTGTACTGATCTTAAATGGAAGTATCATAAAGACTGGGTGAAAAAATGTTTGCTGAGATTTCAGGAAACTCGTATTTTTTTGAAGCTTGGCAACCCCTTTCAATGAAAGTGATTCTCGTCAGCCTCTGCTTGGGGCTACTTCCATAGGACACAAAACATAGCCATAGAACTTGGAACTACATTATTGTGCCAAGTTTCAAAGAACTAGCACAAACCGTGTTTGATTTAGAGTTCCAACTACATGTATCCATACAGGAGATAACAGAGTGAATCCTAAACATGAAAACGGTTACTGGAAAGGAACGGTTTAACCTAGAAGAACGAAACTTGGTCAGCCAAGTGGGACTGGTGTCCTGATCATTACCTGCAAGTATCATCAAGATTGGGTGAAAAAATGTTTGCTGAGATTTCAGGAAACTCGTAGTTTTTTGGAAGTTTGGCAACCCCTTTCAATGAAAGTGATTCTCGTCAGTCTCTGCTTGGGGCTACTTCCATCGGACACAAACCATAACCATAGAACTGGGAACTACATTATAGTGCCAAGTTTCAAAGAGCTAGCACAAACCGTGTTTGATTTAGAGTTCCAACTACATGTGTCCATATAGGAGAAAACAGAGTGAAACCTAAACATGAATACGATTACTGCAAAGGAACGGTTTAACCTAGAAGAACGAAACTTGGTCAGCCAAGTGGGACTGGTGTACTGATCATTACCTGCAAGTATCATCAAGACTGGGTGAAAAAATGATGATTTCAGGAAACTCATACTTTTTTGGAAGCTTGGCAACCCCTTTCAATGAAAGTGATTCTTGTCAGTCTCTGCTTGGGACTACTTCCATAGGACACCAACCATCGCGATAGAACTTGGAACTACATTATTGTGCCAAGTTTCAAAGAGCTAGCACAAACCGTGTTTGATTTAGAGTTCCAACTACATATATCCATATAGGAGAAAACAGAGTGAAACCTAAACATGAAAACGGTTACTGCAAAGGAACGGTTTAACCTAGAAGAACGAAACTGGTGAGCCCAATGGGATTGGTGTACTGATCTTAAATGGAAGTATCATAAAGACTGGGTGAAAAAATGTTTGCTGAGATTTCAGGAAACTCGTATTTTTTTTGAAGCTTGGCAACCCCTTTCAATGAAAGTGATTCTCGTCAGTCTCTGCTTGGGGCTACTTCCATAGGACACAAAACATAGCCATAGAACTTGGAACTACATTATTGTGCCAAGTTTCAAAGAGCTAGCACAAAACGTGTTTGATTTAGAGTTCCAACTACATGTATCCATACAGGAGAAAACAGAGTGAAACGTAAAGATGAAAACGGTTACTGCAAAGGAATGGTTTAACCTAGAAGAACGAAACTTGGTCAGCCAAGGGGAATGGTGTACTGATCAGTACCTGCAAGTATCATCAAGTTTGGTTGAAAAAATGTTTGCTGAGATTTCAGGAAACTCGTAGTTTTTTGGAAGCTTGGCAATCCCTTTCAATGAAAGTGATTCTCGTCAGTCTCTGCTTGGGGCTACTTCAATAGGACACCAACCATCGCGATAGAACTTGGAACTACATTATTGTGCCAAGTTTCAAAGAGCTAGCACAAACCGTGTTTGATTTAGAGTTCCAACTACATGTATCCATATAGGAGAAAATAGAGTGAAACCTAAACATGAAAACGGTGACTGCAAAGGAATGGTTTAACATAGAAGAACGAAATTTGGTGAGCCAAGTGGGACTGGTGTACTGATCATTTCCTGCAAGTATCATCAAGATAGGGTGAAAAAATGTTTGCTGAGATTTAATGAAACTCGTAGTTTTTTGGAAGCTTGGCAACCCCTTTCAATGAAAGCGATTCTCCTCAGTCTCTACTTGGGGCTACTTCCATAGGACACAAACCATAGCCATAGAACTTGGAACTACATTATTGTGCCAAGTTTCAAAGAGCTAGCACAAACCGTGTTTGATTTAGAGTTCCAACTACATGTATCCATATAGGAGAAAATAGAGTGAAACCTAAACATGAAAACGGTGACTGCAAAGGAATGGTTTAACATAGAAGAACGAAATTTGGTGAGCCAAGTGGGACTGGTGTACTGATCATTACCTGCAAGTATCATCAAGACTGGGTGAAAAAATGTTTGATGATTTCAGGAAACTCGTAGTTTTTTGGAAGCTTGGCAACTCCTTTCAATGAAAGTGATTCTCGTCAGTTTCTTGCGGCTACTTCCATAAGACACAAACCATGACCATAGAACTGGGAACTACATTATAGTGCCAAGTTTCAAAGAGCTAGCACAAACCGTGTTTGATTTAGAGTTCCAACTATATGTATCCATATAGGTGAAAACAGAGTGAAACATAAACATGAAAACGGTTACTGCAAAGGGACGGTTTAACCTAGAAGAACGAAATTTGGTGAGCCCAGTGGGATTGGTGTACTGATCATTAAATGGAAGTATCATAAATATTGGGAGAAAAAATGTTTGCTGAGATTTCAGGAAACTCGTAGTTTTTTGGAAGCTTTGCAACCCATTTCAATTAAAGTGATTCTCGTCAGTCTCTGCTTGGGGCTACTTCAATAGGACACCAACCATCGCGATAGAACTTGGAACTACATTATTGTGCCAAGTTTCAAAGAGCTAGCACAAACCGTGTTTGATTTAGAGTTCCAACTACATGTATCCATATAGGAGAAAACAGAGTGAAACCTAAACATGAAAACGGTTACTGCAAAGGAACGGTTTAACCTAGAAGAACGAAACTGGTGAGCCCAATGGGATTGGTGTACTGATCTTAAATGGAAGTATCATAAAGACTGGGTGAAAAAATGTTTGCTGAGTTTTCAGGAAACTCGTATTTTTTTTGAAGCTTGGCAACCCCTTTCAATGAAAGTGATTCTCGTCAGTCTCTGCTTGGGGCTACTTCCATAGGACACAAAACATAGCCATAGAACTTGGAACTACATTATTGTGCCAAGTTTCAAAGAGCTAGAACAAACCGTGTTTGATTTAGAGTTCCAACTACATGTATCCATATAGGAGAAAACAGAGTGAAACCTAAACATGAAAACGGTGACTGCAAAGGAACGGTTTAACCTAGAAGAACGAAATTTGGTGAGCCAAGTGGGACTGGTGTACTGATCATTTCCTGCAAGTATCATCAAGATAGGGTGAAAAAATGTTTGCTGAGATTTCAGGAAACTCGTAGTTTTTTGGAAGCTTGGCAACCCCTTTCAATGAAAGTGATTCTCGTCAGTCTCTGCTTGGGGCTACTTCCATAGGACACAAACCATAGCCATAGAACTTGGAACTACATTATTGTGCCAAGTTTCAAAGAGCTAGCACAAACCGTGTTTGATTTAGAGTTCCAACTACATGTATCCATATAGGAGAAAATAGAGTGAAACCTAAACATGAAAACGGTGACTGCAAAGGAATGGTTTAACATAGAAGAACGAAATTTGGTGAGCCAAGTGGGACTGGTGTACTGATCATTACCTGCAAGTATCATCAAGACTGGGTGAAAAAATGTTTGATGATTTCAGGAAACTCGTAGTTTTTTGGAAGCTTGGCAACTCCTTTCAATGAAAGTGATTCTCGTCAGTTTCTTGCGGCTACTTCCATAAGACACAAACCATGACCATAGAACTGGGAACTACATTATAGTGCCAAGTTTCAAAGAGCTAGCACAAACCGTGTTTGATTTAGAGTTCCAACTATATGTATCCATATAGGTGAAAACAGAGTGAAACATAAACATGAAAACGGTTACTGCAAAGGGACGGTTTAACCTAGAAGAACGAAATTTGGTGAGCCCAGTGGGATTGGTGTACTGATCATTAAATGGAAGTATCATAAATATTGGGAGAAAAAATGTTTGCTGAGATTTCAGGAAACTCGTAGTTTTTTGGAAGCTTTGCAACCCATTTCAATTAAAGTGATTCTCGTCAGTCTCTGCTTGGGGCTACTTCAATAGGACACCAACCATCGCGATAGAACTTGGAACTACATTATTGTTCCAAGTTTCAAAGAGCTAGCACAAACCGTGTTTGATTTACAGTTCCAACTACATGTATCCATATAGGAGAAAACAGAGTGAAACCTAAACATGAAAACGGTTACTGCAAAGGAACGGTTTAACCTAGAAGAACGAAATTTGGTGAGCCCAGTGGGATTGGTGTACTGATCATTAAATGGAAGTATCATAAATATTGGGAGAAAAAATGTTTGCTAAGATTTCAGGAAACTCGTAGTTTTTTGGAAGCTTGGCAACCCATTTCAATTAAAGTGATTCTCGTCAGTCTCTGCTTGGGGCTACTTCCATAGGACACAAACCATAGCGATAGAACTTGGAAAGACATTATTTTGCCAAGTTTCAAAGAGCTAGCACAAACCGTGTTTGATTTAGAGTTCCAACTACATGTATCCATATAGGAGAAAACAGAGTGAAACCTAAACATGAAAACGGTTCCTGCAAAGGAACGGTTTAACCTAGAAGAACGAAATTTGGTGAGCCAAGTGGGACTGGTGTACTGATCATTACCTGCTAGTATCATCAAGATTGGGTGAGAAAATGTTTGCTGAGAATTCAGGAAACTCGTAGTTTTTTGGAAGCTTGGCAACCCATTTCAATTAAAGTGATTCTCCTCAGTCTCTGCTTGGGGCTACTTCCATAGGACACACACCATAGCGATAGAACTTGGAACTACATTATTTTGCCAAGTTTCAAAGAGCTAGCACAAACCGTGTTTGATTTAGAGTTCCAACTACATGTATCCATATAGGAGAAAACAGAGTGAAACCTAAACATGAAAACGGTTCCTGCAAAGGAACGGTTTAACCTAGAAGAACGAAATTTGGTGAGCCAAGTGGGACTGGTGTACTGATCATTACCTGCTAGTATCATCAAGATTGGGTGAAAAAATGTTTGCTGAGATTTCAGGAAACTCGTAGTTTTTTGGAAGCTTGGCAACCCCTTTCAATGAAAGTGATTCTCGTCAGTCTCTGCTTGGGGCTACTTCCATAAGACACAAACCATATCCATAGAACTGGAACAGCATTATAGTGCCAAGTTTCAAAGAGCTAGCACAAACCGTGTTTGATTTAGAGTTCCAACTACATGTATCCATATAGGAGAAAACAGAGTGAAACCTAAACATAAAAACGGTTACTGCGAAGGAACGGTTTAACCTAGAAGAACGAAATTTGGTGAGCTTAGTGGGATTGGTGTACTAATCATTAAATGGAAGTATCATCAAGTATGGGTGAAAAAATGTTTGTTGAGATTTCAGGAAACTCGTAGTTTTTTGGAAGCTTGGCAACCCCTTTCAATGAAAGTGATTCTATTCAGTCTCTGCTTGGGGCTACTTCCATAGGACACAAACCATAGCCATAGAACTTGGAACTACATTATTGTGCCAAGTTTCAAAGAGCTAGCACAAACCGTGTTTGATTTAGAGTTCCAACTACATGTATCCATATAGGAGAAAACAGAGTGAAACCTAAACATGAAAACGGTTACTGCAAAGGAATGGTTTAACCTAGAAGAACGAAACTTCGTCAGCCAAGTGGGACTGGTGTACTGATCAGTACCTGCAAGTATCATCAAGATTGGGTGAAAAAATGTTTGCTGAGATTTCAGGAAACTCGTAGTTTTTTGGAAGCTTGGCAACTCCTTTCAATGAAAGTGATTCTCGTCAGTCTCTGCTTGGGGCTACTTCCATAAGACACAAACCATAACCATAGACTGGGAACTACATTATAGTGCCAAGTTTCAAAGAGCTAGCACAAACCGTGTTTGATTCAGAGTTCCAACTACATGTATCCATATAGGAGAAAACAGAGTGAAACCTAAACATGAAAACGGTTACTGCAAAGGAACGGTTTAACCTAGAAGAACAAAATTTGGTGAGCCTAGTGGGATTGGTGTACTAATCATTAAATGGAAGTATCATCAAGATTGGGTGAAAAAATGTTTGCTGAGATTTCCGGAAACTGGTAGTTTTTTGGAAGCTTGGCAACCCCTTTCAATGAAAGTGATTCTCGTCAGTCTCTGCTTGGGGCTACTTCCATAGGACACAAACCATAGACATAGAACTTGGACCTACATTATTGTGCCAAGTTTCAAAGAGCTAGCACAAACCGTGTTTGATTTAGAGTTCCAACTACATGTATCAAAAAAGGAGAAAATAGAGTGAAACCTAAACATGAAAACGGTTACTGCAAAGGAATGGTTTAACCTAGAAGAACAAAATTTTGTGAGCCAAGTGGGACTGGTGTACTGATCATTACCTGCAAGTATCATCAAGACTGGGTGAAAAAATGTTTGATGATTTCAGGAAACTCGTAGTTCTTTGGAAGCTTGGCAACACGTTTCAATGAAAGTGATTCTCGTCAGTCTCTGCTTGCGGCTAGTTCCATAGGACACAAATCATAGCCATAGTACTTGGAGCTACTTTATTGTGCCAAGTTTCAAAGAGCTAGCACAAACCGTGTTTGATTTAGAGTTCCAACTACATGTATCCATATAGGAGAAAACAGAGTGAAACCTAAACATGAAAACGGTTACTGCAAAGGAACGGTTTAACCTAGAAGAACGAAATTTGGTGAGCCAAGTGGGTGTGGTGTACTGATCATTACCTGAAAGTATCATCAAGACTGGGTGAAAAAATGTTTGATGATTTCAGGAAACTCGTACTTTTTTGGAAGCTTGGCAACCCGTTTCAATGAAAGTGATTCTCGTCAGTCTCTGCTTGGGGCTAGTTCCATAGGACACAAATCATAGCCATAGTACTTTGTGCTACTTTATTGTGCCAAGTTTCAAAGAGCTAGCACAAACCGTGTTTGATTTAGAGTTCCAACTACATGTATCCATATAGGAGAAAACAGAGTGAAACCTAAACATGAAAACGGTTACTGCAAAGGAACGGTTTAACCTAGAAGAACGAAACTGGTGAGCCCAATGGGATTGGTGTACTGATCTTAAATGGAAGTATCATAAAGACTGGGTGAAAAAATGTTTGCTGAGATTTCAGGAAACTCGTATTTTTTTTGAAGCTTGGCAACCCCTTTCAATGAAAGTGATTCTCGTCAGTCTCTGCTTGGGGCTACTTCCATAGGACACAAAACATAGCCATAGAACTTGGAACTACATTATTGTGCCAAGTTTCAAAGAGCTAGCACAAACCGTGTTTGATTTAGAGTTCCAACTACATGTATCCATACAGGAGAAAACAGAGTGAAACGTAAAGATGAAAACGGTTACTGCAAAGGAATGGTTTAACCTAGAAGAACGAAACTTGGTCAGCCAAGGGGAATGGTGTACTGATCAGTACCTGCAAGTATCATCACGTTTGGTTGAAAAAATGTTTGCTGAGATTTCAGGAAACTCGTAGTTTTTTGGAAGCTTGGCAATCCCTTTCAATGAAAGTGATTCTCGTCAGTCTCTGCTTGGGGCTACTTCAATAGGACACCAACCATCGCGATAGAACTTGGAACTACATTATTGTGCCAAGTTTCAAAGAGCTAGCACAAACCGTGTTTGATTTAGAGTTCCAACTACATGTATCCATATAGGAGAAAATAGAGTGAAACCTAAACATGAAAACGGTGACTGCAAAGGAATGGTTTAACATAGAAGAACGAAATTTGGTGAGCCAAGTGGGACTGGTGTACTGATCATTTCCTGCAAGTATCATCAAGATAGGGTGAAAAAATGTTTGCTGAGATTTAATGAAACTCGTAGTTTTTTGGAAGCTTGGCAACCCCTTTCAATGAAAGTGATTCTCCTCAGTCTCTACTTGGGGCTACTTCCATAGGACACAAACCATAGCCATAGAACTTGGAACTACATTATTGTGCCAAGTTTCAAAGAGCTAGCACAAACCGTGTTTGATTTAGAGTTCCAACTACATGTATCCATATAGGAGAAAATAGAGTGAAACCTAAACATGAAAACGGTGACTGCAAAGGAATGGTTTAACATAGAAGAACGAAATTTGGTGAGCCAAGTGGGACTGGTGTACCGATCATTACCTGCAAGTATCATCAAGACTGGGTGAAAAAATGTTTGATGATTTCAGGAAACTCGTAGTTTTTTGGAAGCTTGGCAACTCCTTTCAATGAAAGTGATTCTCGTCAGTTTCTTGCGGCTACTTCCATAAGACACAAACCATGACCATAGAACTGGGAACTACATTATAGTGCCAAGTTTCAAAGAGCTAGCACAAACCGTGTTTGATTTAGAGTTCCAACTATATGTATCCATATAGGTGAAAACAGAGTGAAACATAAACATGAAAACGGTTACTGCAAAGGGACGGTTTAACCTAGAAGAACGAAATTTGGTGAGCCCAGTGGGATTGGTGTACTGATCATTAAATGGAAGTATCATAAATATTGGGAGAAAAAATGTTTGCTGAGATTTCAGGAAACTCGTAGTTTTTTGGAAGCTTTGCAACCCATTTCAATTAAAGTGATTCTCGTCAGTCTCTGCTTGGGGCTACTTCAATAGGACACCAACCATCGCGATAGAACTTGGAACTACATTATTGTGCCAAGTTTCAAAGAGCTAGCACAAACCGTGTTTGATTTAGAGTTCCAACTACATGTATCCATATAGGAGAAAACAGAGTGAAACCTAAACATGAAAACGGTTACTGCAAAGGAACGGTTTAACCTAGAAGAACGAAACTGGTGAGCCCAATGGGATTGGTGTACTGATCTTAAATGGAAGTATCATAAAGACTGGGTGAAAAAATGTTTGCTGAGTTTTCAGGAAACTCGTATTTTTTTTGAAGCTTGGCAACCCCTTTCAATGAAAGTGATTCTCGTCAGTCTCTCCTTGGGGCTACTTCCATAGGACACAAAACATAGCCATAGAACTTGGAACTACATTATTGTGCCAAGTTTCAAAGAGCTAGAACAAACCGTGTTTGATTTAGAGTTCCAACTACATGTATCCATATAGGAGAAAACAGAGTGAAACCTAAACATGAAAACGGTGACTGCAAAGGAACGGTTTAACCTAGAAGAACGAAATTTGGTGAGCCAAGTGGGACTGGTGTACTGATCATTTCCTGCAAGTATCATCAAGATAGGGTGAAAAAATGTTTGCTGAGATTTCAGGAAACTCGTAGTTTTTTGGAAGCTTGGCAACCCCTTTCAATGAAAGTGATTCTCGTCAGTCTCTGCTTGGGGCTACTTCCATAGGACACAAACCATAGCCATAGAACTTGGAACTACATTATTGTGCCAAGTTTCAAAGAGCTAGCACAAACCGTGTTTGATTTAGAGTTCCAACTACATGTATCCATATAGGAGAAAATAGAGTGAAACCTAAACATGAAAACGGTGACTGCAAAGGAATGGTTTAACATAGAAGAACGAAATTTGGTGAGCCAAGTGGGACTGGTGTACTGATCATTACCTGCAAGTATCATCAAGACTGGGTGAAAAAATGTTTGATGATTTCAGGAAACTCGTAGTTTTTTGGAAGCTTGGCAACTCCTTTCAATGAAAGTGATTCTCGTCAGTTTCTTGCGGCTACTTCCATAAGACACAAACCATGACCATAGAACTGGGAACTACATTATAGTGCCAAGTTTCAAAGAGCTAGCACAAACCGTGTTTGATTTAGAGTTCCAACTATATGTATCCATATAGGTGAAAACAGAGTGAAACATAAACATGAAAACGGTTACTGCAAAGGGACGGTTTAACCTAGAAGAACGAAATTTGGTGAGCCCAGTGGGATTGGTGTACTGATCATTAAATGGAAGTATCATAAATATTGGGAGAAAAAATGTTTGCTGAGATTTCAGGAAACTCGTAGCTTTTTGGAAGCTTTGCAACCCATTTCAATTAAAGTGATTCTCGTCAGTCTCTGCTTGGGGCTACTTCAATAGGACACCAACCATCGCGATAGAACTTGGAACTACATTATTGTTCCAAGTTTCAAAGAGCTAGCACAAACCGTGTTTGATTTACAGTTCCAACTACATGTATCCATATAGGAGAAAACAGAGTGAAACCTAAACATGAAAACGGTTACTGCAAAGGAACGGTTTAACCTAGAAGAACGAAATTTGGTGAGCCCAGTGGGATTGGTGTACTGATCATTAAATGGAAGTATCATAAATATTGGGAGAAAAAATGTTTGCTAAGATTTCAGGAAACTCGTAGTTTTTTGGAAGCTTGGCAACCCATTTCAATTAAAGTGATTCTCGTCAGTCTCTGCTTGGGGCTACTTCCATAGGACACAAACCATAGCGATAGAACTTGGAAAGACATTATTTTGCCAAGTTTCAAAGAGCTAGCACAAACCGTGTTTGATTTAGAGTTCCAACTACATGTATCCATATAGGAGAAAACAGAGTGAAACCTAAACATGAAAACGGTTCCTGCAAAGGAACGGTTTAACCTAGAAGAACGAAATTTGGTGAGCCAAGTGGGACTGGTGTACTGATCATTACCTGCTAGTATCATCAAGATTGGGTGAGAAAATGTTTGCTGAGAATTCAGGAAACTCGTAGTTTTTTGGAAGCTTGGCAACCCATTTCAATTAAAGTGATTCTCCTCAGTCTCTGCTTGGGGCTACTTCCATAGGACACACACCATAGCGATAGAACTTGGAACTACATTATTTTGCCAAGTTTCAAAGAGCTAGCACAAACCGTGTTTGATTTAGAGTTCCAACTACATGTATCCATATAGGAGAAAACAGAGTGAAACCTAAACATGAAAACGGTTCCTGCAAAGGAACGGTTTAACCTAGAAGAACGAAATTTGGTGAGCCAAGTGGGACTGGTGTACTGATCATTACCTGCTAGTATCATCAAGATTGGGTGAAAAAATGTTTGCTGAGATTTCAGGAAACTCGTAGTTTTTTGGAAGCTTGGCAACCCCTTTCAATGAAAGTGATTCTCGTCAGTCTCTGCTTGGGGCTACTTCCATAAGACACAAACCATATCCATAGAACTGGAACAGCATTATAGTGCCAAGTTTCAAAGAGCTAGCACAAACCGTGTTTGATTTAGAGTTCCAACTACATGTATCCATATAGGAGAAAACAGAGTGAAACCTAAACATGAAAACGGTTACTGCGAAGGAACGGTTTAACCTAGAAGAACGAAATTTGGTGAGCTTAGTGGGATTGGTGTACTAATCATTAAATGGAAGTATCATCAAGTATGGGTGAAAAAATGTTTGTTGAGATTTCAGGAAACTCGTAGTTTTTTGGAAGCTTGGCAACTCCTTTCAATGAAAGTGATTCTCGTCAGTCTCTGCTTGGGGCTACTTCCATAAGACACAAACCATAACCATAGACTGGGAACTACATTATAGTGCCAAGTTTCAAAGAGCTAGCACAAACCGTGTTTGATTCAGAGTTCCAACTACATGTATCCATATAGGAGAAAACAGAGTGAAACCTAAACATGAAAACGGTTACTGCAAAGGAACGGTTTAACCTAGAAGAACAAAATTTGGTGAGCCTAGTGGGATTGGTGTACTAATCATTAAATGGAAGTATCATCAAGATTGGGTGAAAAAATGTTTGCTGAGATTTCGGGAAACTGGTAGTTTTTTGGAAGCTTGGCAACCCCTTTCAATGAAAGTGATTCTCGTCAGTCTCTGCTTGGGGCTACTTCCATAGGACACAAACCATAGACATAGAACTTGGACCTACATTATTGTGCCAAGTTTCAAAGAGCTAGCACAAACCGTGTTTGATTTAGAGTTCCAACTACATGTATCAAAAAAGGAGAAAATAGAGTGAAACCTAAACATGAAAACGGTTACTGCAAAGGAATGGTTTAACCTAGAAGAACAAAATTTTGTGAGCCAAGTGGGACTGGTGTACTGATCATTACCTGCAAGTATCATCAAGACTGGGTGAAAAAATGTTTGATGATTTCAGGAAACTCGTAGTTCTTTGGAAGCTTGGCAACACGTTTCAATGAAAGTGATTCTCGTCAGTCTCTGCTTGCGGCTAGTTCCATAGGACACAAATCATAGCCATAGTACTTGGAGCTACTTTATTGTGCCAAGTTTCAAAGAGCTAGCACAAACCGTGTTTGATTTAGAGTTCCAACTACATGTATCCATATAGGAGAAAACAGAGTGAAACCTAAACATGAAAACGGTTACTGCAAAGGAACGGTTTAACCTAGAAGAACGAAATTTGGTGAGCCAAGTGGGTGTGGTGTACTGATCATTACCTGAAAGTATCATCAAGACTGGGTGAAAAAATGTTTGATGATTTCAGGAAACTCGTACTTTTTTGGAAGCTTGGCAACCCGTTTCAATGAAAGTGATTCTTGTCAGTCTCTGCTTGGGGCTAGTTCCATAGGACACAAATCATAGCCATAGTACTTTGAGCTACTTTATTGTGCCAAGTTTCAAAGAGCTAGCACAAACCGTGTTTGATTTAGAGTTCCAACTACATGTATCCATATAGGAGAAAACAGAGTGAAACCTAAACATGAAAACGGTTACTGCAAAGGAACGGTTTAACCTAGAAGAACGAAACTGGTGAGCCCAATGGGATTGGTGTACTGATCTTAAATGGAAGTATCATAAAGACTGGGTGAAAAAATGTTTGCTGAGATTTCAGGAAACTCGTATTTTTTTTGAAGCTTGGCAACCCCTTTCAATGAAAGTGATTCTCGTCAGTCTCTGCTTGGGGCTACTTCCATAGGACACAAAACATAGCCATAGAACTTGGAACTACATTATTGTGCCAAGTTTCAAAGAGCTAGCACAAACCGTGTTTGATTTAGAGTTCCAACTACATGTATCCATACAGGAGAAAACAGAGTGAAACGTAAAGATGAAAACGGTTACTGCAAAGGAATGGTTTAACCTAGAAGAACGAAACTTGGTCAGCCAAGGGGAATGGTGTACTGATCAGTACCTGCAAGTATCATCAAGTTTGGTTGAAAAAATGTTTGCTGAGATTTCAGGAAACTCGTAGTTTTTTGGAAGCTTGGCAATCCCTTTCAGTGAAAGTGATTCTCGTCAGTCTCTGCTTGGGGCTACTTCAATAGGACACCAACCATCGCGATAGAACTTGGAACTACATTATTGTGCCAAGTTTCAAAGAGCTAGCACAAACCGTGTTTGATTTAGAGTTCCAACTACATGTATCCATATAGGAGAAAATAGAGTGAAACCTAAACATGAAAACGGTGACTGCAAAGGAATGGTTTAACATAGAAGAACGAAATTTGGTGAGCCAAGTGGGACTGGTGTACTGATCATTTCCTGCAAGTATCATCAAGATAGGGTGAAAAAATGTTTGCTGAGATTTAATGAAACTCGTAGTTTTTTGGAAGCTTGGCAACCCCTTTCAATGAAAGTGATTCTCCTCAGTCTCTACTTGGGGCTACTTCCATAGGACACAAACCATAGCCATAGAACTTGGAACTACATTATTGTGCCAAGTTTCAAAGAGCTAGCACAAACCGTGTTTGATTTAGAGTTCCAACTACATGTATCCATATAGGAGAAAATAGAGTGAAACCTAAACATGAAAACGGTGACTGCAAAGGAATGGTTTAACATAGAAGAACGAAATTTGGTGAGCCAAGTGGGACTGGTGTACTGATCATTACCTGCAAGTATCATCAAGACTGGGTGAAAAAATGTTTGATGATTTCAGGAAACTCGTAGTTTTTTGGAAGCTTGGCAACTCCTTTCAATGAAAGTGATTCTCGTCAGTTTCTTGCGGCTACTTCCATAAGACACAAACCATGACCATTGAACTGGGAACTACATTATAGTGCCAAGTTTCAAAGAGCTAGCACAAACCGTGTTTGATTTAGAGTTCCAACTATATGTATCCATATAGGTGAAAACAGAGTGAAACATAAACATGAAAACGGTTACTGCAAAGGGACGGTTTAACCTAGAAGAACGAAATTTGGTGAGCCCAGTGGGATTGGTGTACTGATCATTAAATGGAAGTATCATAAATATTGGGAGAAAAAATGTTTGCTGAGATTTCAGGAAACTCGTAGTTTTTTGGAAGCTTTGCAACCCATTTCAATTAAAGTGATTCTCGTCAGTCTCTGCTTGGGGCTACTTCAATAGGACACCAACCATCGCGATAGAACTTGGAACTACATTATTGTGCCAAGTTTCAAAGAGCTAGCACAAACCGTGTTTGATTTAGAGTTCCAACTACATGTATCCATATAGGAGAAAACAGAGTGAAACCTAAACATGAAAACGGTTACTGCAAAGGAACGGTTTAACCTAGAAGAACGAAACTGGTGAGCCCAATGGGATTGGTGTACTGATCTTAAATGGAAGTATCATAAAGACTGGGTGAAAAAATGTTTGCTGAGTTTTCAGGAAACTCGTATTTTTTTTGAAGCTTGGCAACCCCTTTCAATGAAAATGATTCTCGTCAGTCTCTGCTTGGGGCTACTTCCATAGGACACAAAACATAGCCATAGAACTTGGAACTACATTATTGTGCCAAGTTTCAAAGAGCTAGAACAAACCGTGTTTGATTTAGAGTTCCAACTACATGTATCCATATAGGAGAAAACAGAGTGAAACCTAAACATGAAAACGGTGACTGCAAAGGAACGGTTTAACCTAGAAGAACGAAATTTGGTGAGCCAAGTGGGACTGGTGTACTGATCATTTCCTGCAAGTATCATCAAGATAGGGTGAAAAAATGTTTGCTGAGATTTCAGGAAACTCGTAGTTTTTTGGAAGCTTGGAAACCCCTTTCAATGAAAGTGATTCTCGTCAGTCTCTGCTTGGGGCTACTTCCATAGGACACAAACCATAGCCATAGAACTTGGAACTACATTATTGTGCCAAGTTTCAAAGAGCTAGCACAAACCGTGTTTGATTTAGAGTTCCAACTACATGTATCCATATAGGAGAAAATAGAGTGAAACCTAAACATGAAAACGGTGACTGCAAAGGAATGGTTTAACATAGAAGAACGAAATTTGGTGAGCCAAGTGGGATTGGTGTACTGATCATTACCTGCAAGTATCATCAAGACTGGGTGAAAAAATGTTTGATGATTTCAGGAAACTCGTAGTTTTTTGGAAGCTTGGCAACTCCTTTCAATGAAAGTGATTCTCGTCAGTTTCTTGCGGCTACTTCCATAAGACACAAACCATGACCATAGAACTGGGAACTACATTATAGTGCCAAGTTTCAAAGAGCTAGCACAAACCGTGTTTGATTTAGAGTTCCAACTATATGTATCCATATAGGTGAAAACAGAGTGAAACATAAACATGAAAACGGTTACTGCAAAGGGACGGTTTAACCTAGAAGAACGAAATTTGGTGAGCCCAGTGGGATTGGTGTACTGATCATTAAATGGAAGTATCATAAATATTGGGAGAAAAAATGTTTGCTGAGATTTCAGGAAACTCGTAGTTTTTTGGAAGCTTTGCAACCCATTTCAATTAAAGTGATTCTCGTCAGTCTCTGCTTGGGGCTACTTCAATAGGACACCAACCATCGCGATAGAACTTGGAACTACATTATTGTTCCAAGTTTCAAAGAGCTAGCACAAACCGTGTTTGATTTACAGTTCCAACTACATGTATCCATATAGGAGAAAACAGAGTGAAACCTAAACATGAAAACGGTTACTGCAAAGGGACAGTTTAACCTAGAAGAACGAAATTTGGTGAGCCCAGTGTGATTGGTGTACTGATCATTAAATGGAAGTATCATAAATATTGGGAGAAAAAATGTTTGCTAAGATTTCAGGAAACTCGTAGTTTTTTGGAAGCTTGGCAACCCATTTCAATTAAAGTGATTCTCGTCAGTCTCTGCTTGGGGCTACTTCCATAGGACACAAACCATAGCGATAGAACTTGGAACGACATTATTTTGCCAAGTTTCAAAGAGCTAGCACAAACCGTGTTTGATTTAGAGTTCCAACTACATGTATCCATATAGGAGAAAACAGAGTGAAACCTAAACATGAAAACGGTTCCTGCAAAGGAACGGTTTAACCTAGAAGAACGAAATTTGGTGAGCCAAGTGGGACTGGTGTACTGATCATTACCTGCTAGTATCATCAAGATTGGGTGAGAAAATGTTTGCTGAGAATTCAGGAAACTCGTAGTTTTTTGGAAGCTTGGCAACCCATTTCAATTAAAGTGATTCTCCTCAGTCTCTGCTTGGGGCTACTTCCATAGGACACACACCATAGCGATAGAACTTGGAACTACATTATTTTGCCAAGTTTCAAAGAGCTAGCACAAACCGTGTTTGATTTAGAGTTCCAACTACATGTATCCATATAGGAGAAAACAGAGTGAAACCTAAACATGAAAACGGTTCCTGCAAAGGAACGGTTTAACCTAGAAGAACGAAATTTGGTGAGCCAAGTGGGACTGGTGTACTGATCATTACCTGCTAGTATCATCAAGATTGGGTGAAAAAATGTTTGCTGAGATTTCAGGAAACTCGTAGTTTTTTGGAAGCTTGGCAACCCCTTTCAATGAAAGTGATTCTCGTCAGTCTCTGCTTGGGGCTACTTCCATAAGACACAAACCATATCCATAGAACTGGAACAGCATTATAGTGCCAAGTTTCAAAGAGCTAGCACAAACCGTGTTTGATTTAGAGTTCCAACTACATGTATCCATATAGGAGAAAACAGAGTGAAACCTAAACATGAAAACGGTTACTGCGAAGGAACGGTTTAACCTAGAAGAACGAAATTTGGTGAGCTTAGTGGGATTGGTGTACTAATCATTAAATGGAAGTATCATCAAGTATGGGTGAAAAAATGTTTGTTGAGATTTCAGGAAACTCGTAGTTTTTTGGAAGCTTGGCAACCCCTTTCAATGAAAGTGATTCTATTCAGTCTCTGCTTGGGGCTACTTCCATAGGACACAAACCATAGCCATAGAACTTGGAACTACATTATTGTGCCAAGTTTCAAAGAGCTAGCACAAACCGTGTTTGATTTAGAGTTCCAACTACATGTATCCATATAGGAGAAAACAGAGTGAAACCTAAACATGAAAACGGTTACTGCAAAGGAATGGTTTAACCTAGAAGAACGAAACTTCGTCAGCCAAGTGGGACTGGTGTACTGATCAGTACCTGCAAGTATCATCAAGATTGGGTGAAAAAATGTTTGCTGAGATTTCAGGAAACTCGTAGTTTTTTGGAAGCTTGGCAACTCCTTTCAATGAAAGTGATTCTCGTCAGTCTCTGCTTGGGGCTACTTCCATAAGACACAAACCATAACCATAGACTGGGAACTACATTATAGTGCCAAGTTTCAAAGAGCTAGCACAAACCGTGTTTGATTCAGAGTTCCAACTACATGTATCCATATAGGAGAAAACAGAGTGAAACCTAAACATGAAAACGGTTACTGCAAAGGAACGGTTTAACCTAGAAGAACAAAATTTGGTGAGCCTAGTGGGATTGGTGTACTAATCATTAAATGGAAGTATCATCAAGATTGGGTGAAAAAATGTTTGCTGAGATTTCCGGAAACTGGTAGTTTTTTGGAAGCTTGGCAACCCCTTTCAATGAAAGTGATTCTCGTCAGTCTCTGCTTGGGGCTACTTCCATAGGACACAAACCATAGACATAGAACTTGGACCTACATTATTGTGCCAAGTTTCAAAGAGCTAGCACAAACCATGTTTGATTTAGAGTTTCCAACTACATGTATCAAAAAAGGAGAAAATAGAGTGAAACCTAAACATGAAACGGTTACTGCAAAGGAATGGTTTAACCTAGAAGAACAAAATTTTGTGAGCCAAGTGGGACTGGTGTACTGATCATTACCTGCAAGTATCATCAAGACTGGGTGAAAAAATGTTTGATGATTTCAGGAAACTCGTAGTTCTTTGGAAGCTTGGCAACACGTTTCAATGAAAGTGATTCTCGTCAGTCTCTGCTTGCGGCTAGTTCCATAGGACACAAATCATAGCCATAGTACTTGGAGCTACTTTATTGTGCCAAGTTTCAAAGAGCTAGCACAAACCGTGTTTGATTTAGAGTTCCAACTACATGTATCCATATAGGAGAAAACAGAGTGAAACCTAAACATGAAAACGGTTACTGCAAAGGAACGGTTTAACCTAGAAGAACGAAATTTGGTGAGCCAAGTGGGTGTGGTGTACTGATCATTACCTGAAAGTATCATCAAGACTGGGTGAAAAAATGTTTGATGATTTCAGGAAACTCGTACTTTTTTGGAAGCTTGGCAACCCGTTTTCAATGAAAGTGATTCTCGTCAGTCTCTGCTTGGGGCTAGTTCCATAGGACACAAATCATAGCCATAGTACTTTGAGCTACTTTATTGTGCCAAGTTTCAAAGAGCTAGCACAAACCGTGTTTGATTTAGAGTTCCAACTACATGTATCCATATAGGAGAAAACAGAGTGAAACCGAAACATGAAAACGGTTACTGCAAATGAATGGTTTAACCTAGAAGAACGAAACTTGGTCAGCCACGTGGGACTGGTGTACTGATCAGTACCTGCAAGTATCATCAAGATTGGGTGAAAAAATGTTTGCTGAGATTTCAGGAAACTCGTAGTTTTTTGGAAGCTTGGCAACCCCTTTCAATGAAAGTGATTCTCGTCAGTCTCTGCTTGGGGCTACTTCCATAAGACACAAACCATAACCATAGAACTGGGAACTACATTATAGTGCCAAGTTTCAAAGAGCTAGCACAAACCATGTTTGATTTAAAGTTCCAACTACATGTATCCAAATAGGAGAAAACAGAGTGAAACTTAAACATGAAAACGGTTACTGCAATGGAACGGTTTAACCTAGAAAAAAGAAATTTGATGAGCCTAGTGGGATTTGGTGTACTAATCATTAAATGGAAGTATCATCAAGATTGGGTGAAAAAATGTTTGCTGAGATTTCAGGAAACTCGTAGTTTTTTGGAAGCTTGGCAACCCGTTTCAATGAAAGTGATTCTCGTCAGTCTCTGCTTGGGGCTAGTTCCATAGGACACAAACCATAGCCATAGAACTTGGAACTACATTATTGTGCCAAGTTTCAAAGAGCTAGCACAAACCGTGTTTGATTTAGAGTTCCAACTACATGTATCCATATAGGAGAAAACAGAGTGAAACCTAAACATGAAAACGGTTACTGCAAAGGAACGGTTTAACCTAGAAGAACAAAATTTGGTGAGCCTAGTGGGATTGGTGTACTAATCATTAAATGGAAGTATCATCAAGATTGGGTGAAAAATGTTTGCTGAGATTTCAGGAAACTCGTAGTTTTTTGGAAGCTTGGCAACCCCTTCAATGAAAGTGATTCTCGTCAGTCTCTGCTTGGGGCTACTTCCATAGGACACAAACCATAGACATAGAACTTGGACCTACATTATTGTGCCAAGTTTCAAAGAGCTAGCACAAACCGTGTTTGATTTAGAGTTTCCAACTACATGTATCAAAAAAGGAGAAAATAGAGTGAAACCTAAACATGAAAACGGTTACTGCAAAGGAATGGTTTAACCTAGAAGAACAAAATTTTGTGAGCCAAGTGGGACTGGTGTACTGATCATTACCTGCAAGTATCATCAAGACTGGGTGAAAAAATGTTTGATGATTTCAGGAAACTCGTAGTTCTTTGGAAGCTTGGCAACACGTTTCAATGAAAGTGATTCTCGTCAGTCTCTGCTTGCGGCTAGTTCCATAGGACACAAATCATAGCCATAGTACTTGGAGCTACTTTATTGTGCCAAGTTTCAAAGAGCTAGCACAAACCGTGTTTGATTTAGAGTTCCAACTACATGTATCCATATAGGAGAAAACAGAGTGAAACCTAAACATGAAAACGGTTACTGCAAAGGAACAGTTTAACCTAGAAGAACGAAATTTGGTGAGCCAAGTGGGACTGGTGTACTGATCATTACCTGCTAGTATCATCAAGATTGGGTGAAAAAATGTTTGCTGAGATTTCAGGAAACTCGTAGTTTTTTGGAAGCTTGGAAACCACTTTCAATGAAAGTGATTCTCGTCAGTCTCTGCTTGGGGCTACTTCCATAAGACACAAACCATAACCATAGAACTGGGAACTACATTATAGTGCCAAGTTTCAAAGAGCTAGCACAAACCGTGTTTGATTTAGAGTTCCAACTACATGTATCCATATAGGAGAAAACAGAGTGAAACGTAAACATGAAAACGCTTACTGCAAAGGAATGGTTTAACCTAGAAGAACGAAATTTGGTGAGCCTAGTGGGATTGGTGTACTAATCATTAAATGGAAGTATCATCAAATTGGGTGAAAAAATGTTTGCTGAGATTTCAGGAAACTCGTAGTTTTTTGGAAGCTTGGCAACCCCTTTCAATGAAAGTGATTCTCGTCAGTCTCTGCTTGGGGCTAGTTCCATAGGACACAAATCATAGCCATAGTACTTGGAGCTACTTTATTGTGCCAAGTTTCAAAGAGCTAGCACAAAAAGTGTTTGATTTCGAGTTCCAACTACATGTATCAAAAAAGGAGAAAATAGAGTGAAACCTAAACATGAAAACGGTGACTGCAAAGGAATGGTTTAACATAGAAGAACGAAATTTGGTGAGCCAAGTGGGACTGGTGTACTGATCATTTCCTGCAAGTATCATCAAGATAGGGTGAAAAAATGTTTGCTGAGATTTAATGAAACTCGTAGTTTTTGGAAGCTTGGCAACCCCTTTCAATGAAAGTGATTCTCCTCAGTCTCTACTTGGGGCTACTTCCATAGGACACAAACCATAGCCATAGAACTTGGAACTACATTATTGTGCCAAGTTTCAAAGAGCTAGCACAAACCGTGTTTGATTTAGAGTTCCAACTACATGTATCCATATAGGAGAAAATAGAGTGAAACCTAAACATGAAAACGGTGACTGCAAAGGAATGGTTTAACATAGAAGAACGAAATTTGGTGAGCCAAGTGGGACTGGTGTACTGATCATTACCTGCAAGTATCATCAAGACTGGGTGAAAAAATGTTTGATGATTTCAGGAAACTCGTAGTTTTTTGGAAGCTTGGCAACTCCTTTCAATGAAAGTGATTCTCGTCAGTTTCTAGCGGCTACTTCCATAAGACACAAACCATGACCATAGAACTGGGAACTACATTATAGTGCCAAGTTTCAAATAGCTAGCACAAACCGTGTTTGATTTAGAGTTCCAACTATATGTATCCATATAGGTGAAAACAGAGTGAAACATAAACATGAAAACGGTTACTGCAAAGGGACGGTTTAACCTAGAAGAACGAAATTTGGTGAGCCCAGTGGGATTGGTGTACTGATCATTAAATGGAAGTATCATAAATATTGGGAGAAAAAATGTTTGCTGAGATTTCAGGAAACTCGTAGTTTTTTGGAAGCTTTGCAACCCATTTCAATTAAAGTGATTCTCGTCAGTCTCTGCTTGGGGCTACTTCAATAGGACACCAACCATCGCGATAGAACTTGGAACTACATTATTGTGCCAAGTTTCAAAGAGCTAGCACAAACCGTGTTTGATTTAGAGTTCCAACTACATGTATCCATATAGGAGAAAACAGAGTGAAACCTAAACATGAAAACGGTTACTGCAAAGGAACGGTTTAACCTAGAAGAACGAAACTGGTGAGCCCAATGGGATTGGTGTACTGATCTTAAATGGAAGTATCATAAAGACTGGGTGAAAAAATGTTTGCTGAGTTTTCAGGAAACTCGTATTTTTTTTGAAGCTTGGCAACCCCTTTCAATGAAAGTGATTCTCGTCAGTCTCTGCTTGGGGCTACTTCCATAGGACACAAAACATAGCCATAGAACTTGGAACTACATTATTGTGCCAAGTTTCAAAGAGCTAGAACAAACCGTGTTTGATTTAGAGTTCCAACTACATGTATCCATATAGGAGAAAACAGAGTGAAACCTAAACATGAAAACGGTGACTGCAAAGGAACGGTTTAACCTAGAAGAACGAAATTTGGTGAGCCAAGTGGGACTGGTGTACTGATCATTTCCTGCAAGTATCATCAAGATAGGGTGAAAAAATGTTTGCTGAGATTTCAGGAAACTCGTAGTTTTTTGGAAGCTTGGCAACCCCTTTCAATGAAAGTGATTCTCGTCAGTCTCTGCTTGGGGCTACTTCCATAGGACACAAACCATAGCCATAGAACTTGGAACTACATTATTGTGCCAAGTTTCAAAGAGCTAGCACAAACCGTGTTTGATTTAGAGTTCCAACTACATGTATCCATATAGGAGAAAATAGAGTGAAACCTAAACATGAAAACGGTGACTGCAAAGGAATGGTTTAACATAGAAGAACGAAATTTGGTGAGCCAAGTGGGACTGGTGTACTGATCATTACCTGCAAGTATCATCAAGACTGGGTGAAAAAATGTTTGATGATTTCAGGAAACTCGTAGTTTTTTGGAAGCTTGGCAACTCCTTTCAATGAAAGTGATTCTCGTCAGTTTCTTGCGGCTACTTCCATAAGACACAAACCATGACCATAGAACTGGGAACTACATTATAGTGCCAAGTTTCAAAGAGCTAGCACAAACCGTGTTTGATTTAGAGTTCCAACTATATGTATCCATATAGGTGAAAACAGAGTGAAACATAAACATGAAAACGGTTACTGCAAAGGGACGGTTTAACCTAGAAGAACGAAATTTGGTGAGCCCAGTGGGATTGGTGTACTGATCATTAAATGGAAGTATCATAAATATTGGGAGAAAAAATGTTTGCTGAGATTTCAGGAAACTCGTAGATTTTTGGAAGCTTTGCAACCCATTTCAATTAAAGTGATTCTCGTCAGTCTCTGCTTGGGGCTACTTCAATAGGACACCAACCATCGCGATAGAACTTGGAACTACATTATTGTTCCAAGTTTCAAAGAGCTAGCACAAACCGTGTTTGATTTACAGTTCCAACTACATGTATCCATATAGGAGAAAACAGAGTGAAACCTAAACATGAAAACGGTTACTGCAAAGGGACAGTTTAACCTAGAAGAACGAAATTTGGTGAGCCCAGTGGGATTGGTGTACTGATCATTAAATGGAAGTATCATAAATATTGGGAGAAAAAATGTTTGCTAAGATTTCAGGAAACTCGTAGTTTTTTGGAAGCTTGGCAACCCATTTCAATTAAAGTGATTCTCGTCAGTCTCTGCTTGGGGCTACTTCCATAGGACACAAACCATAGCGATAGAACTTGGAACGACATTATTTTGCCAAGTTTCAAAGAGCTAGCACAAACCGTGTTTGATTTAGAGTTCGAACTACATGTATCCATATAGGAGAAAACAGAGTGAAACCTAAACATGAAAACGGTTCCTGCAAAGGAACGGTTTAACCTAGAAGAACGAAATTTGGTGAGCCAAGTGGGACTGGTGTACTGATCATTACCTGCTAGTATCATCAAGATTGGGTGAGAAAAAGTTTGCTGAGAATTCAGGAAACTCGTAGTTTTTTGGAAGCTTGGCAACCCATTTCAATTAAAGTGATTCTCCTCAGTCTCTGCTTGGGGCTACTTCCATAGGACACACACCATAGCGATAGAACTTGGAACTACATTATTTTGCCAAGTTTCAAAGAGCTAGCACAAACCGTGTTTGATTTAGAGTTCCAACTACATGTATCCATATAGGAGAAAACAGAGTGAAACCTAAACATGAAAACGGTTCCTGCAAAGGAACGGTTTAACCTAGAAGAACGAAATTTGGTGAGCCAAGTGGGACTGGTGTACTGATCATTACCTGCTAGTATCATCAAGATTGGGTGAAAAAATGTTTGCTGAGATTTCAGGAAACTCGTAGTTTTTTGGAAGCTTGGCAACCCCTTTCAATGAAAGTGATTCTCGTCAGTCTCTGCTTGGGGCTACTTCCATAAGACACAAACCATATCCATAGAACTGGAACAGCATTCTAGTGCCAAGTTTCAAAGAGCTAGCACAAACCGTGTTTGATTTAGAGTTCCAACTACATGTATCCATATAGGAGAAAACAGAGTGAAACCTAAACATGAAAACGGTTACTGCGAAGGAACGGTTTAACCTAGAAGAACGAAATTTGGTGAGCTTAGTGGGATTGGTGTACTAATCATTAAATGGAAGTATCATCAAGTATGGGTGAAAAAATGTTTGTTGAGATTTCAGGAAACTCGTAGTTTTTGGGAAGCTTGGCAACCCCTTTCAATGAAAGTGATTCTATTCAGTCTCTGCTTGGGGCTACTTCCATAGGACACAAACCATAGCCATAGAACTTGGAACTACATTATTGTGCCAAGTTTCAAAGAGCTAGCACAAACCGTGTTTGATTTAGAGTTCCAACTACATGTATCCATATAGGAGAAAACAGAGTGAAACCTAAACATGAAAACGGTTACTGCAAAGGAATGGTTTAACCTAGAAGAACGAAACTTCGTCAGCCAAGTGGGACTGGTGTACTGATCAGTACCTGCAAGTATCATCAAGATTGGGTGAAAAAATGTTTGCTGAGATTTCAGGAAACTCGTAGTTTTTTGGAAGCTTGGCAACTCCTTTCAATGAAAGTGATTCTCGTCAGTCTCTGCTTGGGGCTACTTCCATAAGACACAAACCATAACCATAGACTGGGAACTACATTATAGTGCCAAGTTTCAAAGAGCTAGCACAAACCGTGTTTGATTCAGAGTTCCAACTACATGTATCCATATAGGAGAAAACAGAGTGAAACCTAAACATGAAAACGGTTACTGCAAAGGAACGGTTTAACCTAGAAGAACAAAATTTGGTGAGCCTAGTGGGATTGGTGTACTAATCATTAAATGGAAGTATCATCAAGATTGGGTGAAAAAATGTTTGCTGAGATTTCCGGAAACTGGTAGTTTTTTGGAAGCTTGGCAACCCCTTTCAATGAAAGTGATTCTCGTCAGTCTCTGCTTGGGGCTACTTCCATAGGACACAAACCATAGACATAGAACTTGGACCTACATTATTGTGCCAAGTTTCAAAGAGCTAGCACAAACCGTGTTTGATTTAGACTTCCAACTACATGTATCAAAAAAGGAGAAAATAGAGTGAAACCTAAACATGAAAACGGTTACTGCAAAGGAATGGTTTAACCTAGAAGAACAAAATTTTGTGAGCCAAGTGGGACTGGTGTACTGATCATTACCTGCAAGTATCATCAAGACTGGGTGAAAAAATGTTTGATGATTTCAGGAAACTCGTAGTTCTTTGGAAGCTTGGCAACACGTTTCAATGAAAGTGATTCTCGTCAGTCTCTGCTTGCGGCTAGTTCCATAGGACACAAATCATAGCCATAGTACTTGGAGCTACTTTATTGTGCCAAGTTTCAAAGAGCTAGCACAAACCGTGTTTGATTTAGAGTTCCAACTACATGTATCCATATAGGAGAAAACAGAGTGAAACCTAAACATGAAAACGGTTACTGCAAAGGAACGGTTTAACCTAGAAGAACGAAATTTGGTGAGCCAAGTGGGTGTGGTGTACTGATCATTACCTGAAAGTATCATCAAGACTGGGTGAAAAAATGTTTGATGATTTCAGGAAACTCGTACTTTTTTGGAAGCTTGGCAACCCGTTTCAATGAAAGTGATTCTCGTCAGTCTCTGCTTGGGGCTAGTTCCATAGGACACAAATCATAGCCATAGTACTTTGAGCTACTTTATTGTGCCAAGTTTCAAAGAGCTAGCACAAACCGTGTTTGATTTAGAGTTCCAACTACATGTATCCATATAGGAGAAAACAGAGTGAAACCGAAACATGAAATCGGTTACTGCAAATGAATGGTTTAACCTAGAAGAACGAAACTTGGTCAGCCACGTGGGACTGGTGTACTGATCAGTACCTGCAAGTATCATCAAGATTGGGTGAAAAAATGTTTGCTGAGATTTCAGGAAACTCGTAGTTTTTTGGAAGCTTGGCAACCCCTTTCAATGAAAGTGATTCTCGTCAGTCTCTGCTTGGGGCTACTTCCATAAGACACAAACCATAACCATAGAACTGGGAACTACATTATAGTGCCAAGTTTCAAAGAGCTAGCACAAACCATGTTTGATTTAAAGTTCCAACTACATGTATCCAAATAGGAGAAAACAGAGTGAAACCTAAACATGAAAACGGTTACTGCAATGGAACGGTTTAACCTAGAAAAAAGAAATTTGATGAGCCTAGTGGGATTGGTGTACTAATCATTAAATGGAAGTATCATCAAGATTGGGTGAAAAAATGTTTGCTGAGATTTCAGGAAACTCGTAGTTTTTTGGAAGGTTGGCAACCCCTTGCAATGAAAGTGATTCTCGTCAGTTTCTTGCGGCTTCATCCATAAGACACAAACCATAACCATAGAACTGGGAACTACATTATAGTGCCAAGTTTCAAAGAGCTAGCACAAACCGTGTTTGATTTAGAGTTCCAACTACATGTATCCATATAGGAGAAAACAGAGTGAAACGTAAACATGAAAACGCTTACTGCAAAGGAATGGTTTAACCTAGAAGAACGAAATTTGGTGAGCCTAGTGGGATTGGTGTACTAATCATTAAATGGAAGTATCATCAAATTGGGTGAAAAAATGTTTGCTGAGATTTCAGGAAACTCGTAGTTTTTTGGAAGCTTGGCAACCCCTTTCAATGAAAGTGATTCTCGTCAGTCTCTGCTTGGGGCTAGTTCCATAGGACACAAATCATAGCCATAGTACTTGGAGCTACTTTATTGTGCCAAGTTTCAAAGAGCTAGCACAAAAAGTGTTTGATTTCGAGTTCCAACTACATGTATCAAAAAAGGAGAAAATAGAGTGAAACCTAAACATGAAAACGGTTACTGCAAAGGAATGGTTTAACCTAGAAGAACGAAATTTTGTGAGCCAAGTGGGACTGGTGTACTGATAATTACCTGCAAGTATCATCAAGACTGGGTGAAAAAATGTTTGATGATTTCAGGAAACTCGTAGTTTTTTGGAAGCTTGGCAACCCGTTTCAATGAAAGTGATTCTCGTCAGTCTCTGCTTGGGGCTAGTTCCATAGGACACAAATCATAGCCATAGTACTTGGAGCTACTTTATTGTGCCAAGTTTCAAAGAGCTAGCACAAACTGTGTTTGATTTAGAGTTCCAACTACATGTATCCATATAGGAGAAACAAGAGTGAAACCTAAACATGAAAACGGTTACTGCAAAGGAACGGTTTAAACTAGAAGAACGAAATTTGGTGAGCCCAGTGGGATTGGTGTACTGACCATTAAATGGAAGTATCATAAATATTGGGAGAAAAAAATGTTTGCTGAGATTTCAGGAAACTCGTAGTTTTTTGGAAGCTTGGCAACCCCTTTCAATGAAAGTGATTCTCGTCAGTCTCTGCTTGGGGCTACTTCCATAGGACACACACCATAGCGATAGAACTTGGAACTACATTATTTTGCCAAGTTTCAAAGAGCTAGCACAAACCGTGTTTGATTTAGAGTTCCAACTACATGTATCCATATAGGAGAAAACAGAGTGAAACCTAAACATGAAAACAGTTACTGCAAAGGAACGGTTTAACCTAGAAGAACGAAATTTGGTGAGCCAAGTGGGACTGGTGTACTGATCATTACCTGCAAGTATCATCAAGAGTGGTTGAAAAAAATGTTTGCTGAGATTTCAGGAAACTCGTAGTTTTTTGGAAGCTTGGCAACCCTTTCAATGAAAGTGATTCTCGTCAGTCTCTGCTTGGGGCTACTTCCATAGGACACAAACCGTAGCCGTAGAACTTGGAACTACATTATTGTGCCACGTTTCAAAGAGCTAGCACAAACCTTGTTTGATTTAGAGTTCCAAATATATGTATCCATATAGGAGAAAACAGAGTAAAACCTAAACATGAAAACGGTTACTGCAAAGGAACGGTTTAACCTAGAACAACGAAACTTGGTCAGCCAAGTGGGACTGGTGTACTGATTAGTACCTGAAAGTATCATCAAGTTTGGGTGAAAAAATGTTTGCTGAGATTTCAGGAAACTGAAATCTTTGGAAGCTTGGCAACCCATTTCAATGAAAGAGATTCTCGTCAGTCTCTGCTTGGGGCTACTTCAATAGGACACCAACCATCGCGATAGAACTTGGAACTACATTATTGTGCCAAGTTTCAAAGAGCTAGCACAAACCGTGTTTGATTTTAAAGTTCCAACTACATGTATCCTTATAGGAGAAAACAGAGTGAAACCTAAACATGAAAACGGTTACTGCAATGGAATGGTTTAACCTAGAAGAACGAAATTTGGTGAGCCTAGTGGGATTGGTGTACTAATCATTAAATGGAAGTATCATCAAGATTGGGTGAAAAAATGTTTGCTGAGATTTCAGGAAACTCGTAGTTTTTTGGAAGCTTGGCAACCCCTTTCAAAGAAAGTGATTCTCGTCAGTTTCTTGCGGCTTCTTCCATAAGACACAAACCATAACCATAGAACTGGGAACTACATTATAGTGCCAAGTTTCAAAGAGCTAGCACAAACCGTGTTTGATTTAGAGTTCCAACTACATGTATCCATATAGGAGAAAACAGAGTGAAACCTAAACATGAAAACGGTTACTGCAAAGGAATGGTTTAACCTAGAAGAACGAAATTTGGTGAGCCAAGTGGGATTGGTGTACTAATCATTAAATATATGTATCATCAAGATTGGGTGAAAAAATGTTTGCTGAGATTTCAGGAAACTCGTAGTTTTTTGGAAGCTTGGCAACCCCTTTCAATGAAAGTGATTCTCGTCAGTCTCTGCTTGGGGCTACTTCCATAGGACACAAACCATAGCCATAGAACGTGGAACTACATTATTGTGCCAAGTTTCAAAGAGCTACCACAAACCGTGTTTGATTTAGAGTTCCAACTACATGTATCCATATAGGAGAAAACAGAGTGAAACCTAAACATGAAAACGGTTACTGCAAAGGAACGGTTTAACCTAGAAGAACGAAATTTGGTGAGCCTAGTGGGATTGGTGTACTAATCATTAAATGGAAGTATCATCAAGATTGGTTGAAAATATGTTTGCTGAGATTTCAGGAAACTCGTAGTTTTTTGGAAGCTTGGCAACCCCTTTCAATGAAAGTGATTCTCGTCAGTCTCTGCTTGGGGCTACTTCCATAGGACACAAACCATAGACATAGAACTTGGACCTACATTATTGTGCCAAGTTTCAAAGAGCTAGCACAAACCGTGTTTGATTTATAGTTCCAACTACATGTATCCATATAGGAGAAAACAGAGTGAAACCTAAACATGAAAACGGTTACTGCAAAGGAATGGTTTAACCTAGAAGAACGAAACTTGGTCAGCAAAGTGGGACTGGTGTACTGATCAGTACCTGCAAGTATCATCAAGATTGGGTGAAAAAATGTTTGGTGAGATTTCAGGAAACTCGTAGTTTTTTGGAAGCTTGGCAACCCCTTTCAATGAAAGTGATTCTCGTCAGTTTCTTGCAGCTTCTTCCATAAGACACAAACCATAAAGATAGGACTGGGAACTACATTATAGTACCAAGTTTCAAAGAGCTAGCACAAACCGTGTTTGATTTAGAGTTCCAACTACATGTATCCATATAGGAGAAAACAGAGTGAAACGTAAACATGAAAACGCTTACTGCAAAGGAATGGTTTAACCTAGAAGAACGAAATTTGGTGAGCCTAGTGGGATTGGTGTACTAATCATTAAATGGAAGTATCATCAAATTGGGTGAAAAAATGTTTGCTGAGATTTCAGGAAACTCGTAGTTTTTTGGAAGCTTGGCAACCCCTTTCAATGAAAGTGATTCTCGTCAGTCTCTGCTTGGGGCTACTTCCATAGGACACAAACCATAGCCATAGAACTTGGAACTACATTATTGTGCCAAGTTTCAAAGAGCTAGCACAAACCGTGTTTGATTTAGAGTTCCAACTACATGTATCCATATAGGAGAAAACAGAGTGAAACCTAAACATGAAAACCGGTTACTGCAAAGGAACGGTTTAACCTAGAAGAACGAAATTTGGTGAGCCTAGTGGGATTGGTGTACTAATCATTAAATGGAAGTATCATCAAGATTGGGTGAAAAAACGTTTGCTGAGATTTCAGGAAACTCGTAGTTTTTTGGAAGCTTGGCAACCCCTTTCAATGAAAGTGATTCTCCTCAGTCTCTGCTTGGGGCTACTTCCATAGGACACAAACCATAGCCATAGAACTTGGAACTACATTATTGTGCCAAGTTTCAAAGAGCTAGCACAAACCGTGTTTGATTTAGAGTTCCAACTACATGTATCCATATAGGAGAAAACAGTGAAACCTAAACATGAAAACGGTTACTGCAAAGGAATGGTTTAACCTAGAAGAACGAAACTTGGTCAGCCAAGTGGGACTGGTGTACTGATCAGTACCTGCAAGTATCATCAAGACTGGGGTGAAAAAATGTTTGATGATTTCAGGAAACTCGTAGTTTTTTGGAAGCTTGGCAACCCGTTTCAATGAAAGTGATTCTCGTCAGTCTCTGCTTGGGGCTAGTTCCATAGGACACAAATCATAGCCATAGTACTTGGAGCTACTTTATTGTGCCAAGTTTCAAAGAGCTAGCACAAAAAGTGTTTGATTTAGAGTTCCAACTACATGTATCCATATAGGAGAAAAAAGAGTGAAACCTAAACAGGAAAACGGTTACTGCAAAGGAACGGTTTAAACTAGAAGAACGAAATTTGGTGAGCCCAGTGGGATTGGTGTACTGATCATTAAATGGAAGTATCATAAATATTGGGAGAAAAAATGTTTGCTGAGATTTCAGGAAACTCGTAGTTTTTTGGAAGCTTGGCAACCCCTTTCAATGAAAGTGATTCTCGTCAGTCTCTGCTTGGGGCTACTTCCATAGGACACCAACCATCGCGATAGAACGTGGAACTACATTATTGTGCCAAGTTTCAAAGAGCTAGCACAAACCGTGTTTGATTTAAAGTTCCAACTACATGTATCCATATAGGAGAAAACAGAGTGAAACCTAAACATGAAAACGGTTACTGCAATGGAACGGTTTAACCTAGAAGAACGAAACTTGGTGAGCCTAGTGGGATTGGTGTACTAATCATTAAATGGAAGTATCATCAAGATTGGGTGAAAAAATGTTTGCTGAGATTTCAGGAAACTCGTAGTTTTTTGGAAGCTTGGCAACCCCTTTCAATGAAAGTGATTCTCGTCAGTCTCTGCTTGGGGCTACTTCCATAGGACACAAACCATAGCCATAGAACTTGGAACTACATTATTGTGCCAAGTTTCAAAGAGCTAGCACAAACCGTGTTTGATTTATAGTTCCAACTACATGTATCCATATAGGAGAAAACAAAGTGAAACCTAAAAATGAAAACGGTTACTGCAAAGGAATGGTTTAACCTAGAAGAACGAAACTTGGTCAGCCAAGTGGGACTGGTATACTGATCAGTACCTGCAAGTATCATCAAGATTGGGTGAAAAAATGTTTGCTGAGATTTCAGGAAACTCGTAGTTTTTTGGAAGCTTGGCAACCCCTTTCAATGAAAGTGATTCTCGTCAGTCTCTGCTTGGGGCTACTTCCATAGGACAAAAACCATAGACATAGAACTTGGAACTACATTATTGTGCCAAGTTTCAAAGAGCTAGCACAAACCGTGTTTGATTTAGAGTTCCAACTACATGTATCAAAAAGGAGAAAATAGAGTGAAACCTAAACATGAAAACGGTTACTGCAAAGGAATGGTTTAACCTAGAAGAACAAAATTTTGTGAGCCAAGTGGGACTGGTGTACTGATCATTACCTGCAAGTATCATCAAGACTGGGTGAAAAAATGTTTGATGATTTCAGGAAACTCGTAGTTCTTTGGAAGCTTGGCAACACGTTTCAATGAAAGTGATTCTCGTCAGTCTCTGCTTGCGGCTAGTTCCATAGGACACAAATCATAGCCATAGTACTTGGAGCTACTTTATTGTGCCAAGTTTCAAAGAGCTAGCACAAACCGTGTTTGATTTAGAGTTCCAACTACATGTATCCATATAGGAGAAAACAGAGTGAAACCTAAACATGAAAACGGTTCCTGCAAAGGAACAGTTTAACCTAGAAGAACGAAATTTGGTGAGCCAAGTGGGACTGGTGTACTGATCATTACCTGCTAGTATCATCAAGATTGGGTGAAAAAATGTTTGCTGAGATTTCAGGAAACTCGTAGTTTTTTGGAAGCTTGGAAACCACTTTCAATGAAAGTGATTCTCGTCAGTCTCTGCTTGGGGCTACTTCCATAAGACACAAACCATAACCATAGAACTGGGAACTACATTATAAAGCCAAGTTTCAAAGAGCTAGCACAAACCTTGTTGATTTAAAGTTCCAACTACATGTATCCATATAGGAGAAAACAGAGTGAAACCTAAACATGAAAACGGTTACTGCAATGGAACGATTTAACCTAGAAGAACGAAATTTGGTGAGCCTAGTGGGATTGGTGTACTAATCATTAAATGGAAGTATCATCAAGTTTGGGTGAAAAAATGTTTGCTGAGATTTCAGGAAACTCGTAGTTTTTTGGAAGCTTGGCAACCCCTTTCAATGAAAGTGATTCTCTTCAGTCTCTGCTTGGGGCTACTTCCATAGGACACAAACCATAGCCATAGAACTTGGAACTACATTATTGTGCCAAGTTTCAAAGAGCTAGAACAAACCGTGTTTGATTTAGAGTTCCAACTACATGTTCCCATATAGGAGAAAACAGAGTGAAACCTAAACATGAAAACGGTTATTGCAAAGGAATGGTTTAACCTAGAAGAACGAAACGTGGTCAGCCAAGTGGGACTGGTGTACTGATCAGTACCTGCAAGTATCATCAAGATTGGGTGAAAAAATGTTTGCTGAGATTTCAGGAAACTCGTAGTTTTTTGGAAGGTTGGCAACCCCTTGCAATGAAAGTGATTCTCGTCAGTTTCTTGCGGCTTCATCCATAAGACACAAACCATAACCATAGAACTGGGAACTACATTATAGTGCCAAGTTTCAAAGAGCTAGCACAAACCGTGTTTGATTTAGAGTTCCAACTACATGTATCCATATAGGAGAAAACAGAGTGAAACGTAAACATGAAAACGCTTACTGCAAAGGAATGGTTTAACCTAGAAGAACGAAATTTGGTGAGCCTAGTGGGATTGGTGTACTAATCATTAAATGGAAGTATCATCAAATTGGGGTGAAAAAATGTTTGCTGAGATTTCAGGAAACTCGTAGTTATTTGGAAGCTTGGCAACCCCTTTCAATGAAAGTGATTCTCGTCAGTCTCTGCTTGGGGCTACTTCCATAGGACACAAATCATAGCCATAGTACTTGGAGCTACTTTATTGTGCCAAGTTTCAAAGAGCTAGCACAAAAAGTGTTTGATTTCGAGTTCCAACTACATGTATCAAAAAAGGAGAAAATAGAGTGAAACCTAAACATGAAAACGGTGACTGCAAAGGAATGGTTTAACATAGAAGAACGAAATTTGGTGAGCCAAGTGGGACTGGTGTACTGATCATTTCCTGCAAGTATCATCAAGACTGGGTGAAAAAATGTTTGATGATTTCAGGAAACTCGTAGTGTTTTGGAAGCTTGGCAACCCGTTTCAATGAAAGTGATTCTCGTCAGTCTCTGCTTGGGGCTAGTTCCATAGGACACAAATCATAGCCATAGAACTTGGAACTACATTATTGTGCCAAGTTTCAAAGAGCTAGCACAAACCGTGTTTGATTTAGAGTTCCAACTACATGTATCCATATAGGAGAAAATAGAGTGAAACCTAAACATGAAAACGGTGACTGCAAAGGAATGGTTTAAACTAGAAGAACGAAATTTGGTGAGCCAAGTGGGACTGGTGTACTGATCATTACCTGCAAGTATCATCAAGACTGGGTGAAAAAATGTTTGCTGAGATTTCAGGAAACTCGTAGTTTTTTGGAAGCTTGGCAACTCCTTTCAATGAAAGTGATTCTCGTCAGTTTCTTGCGGCTACTTCCATAAGACACAAACCATGACCATAGAACTGGGAACTACATTATAGTGCCAAGTTTCAAAGAGCTAGCACAAACCGTGTTTGATTTAGAGTTCCAACTATATGTATCCATATAGGTGAAAACAGAGTGAAACATAAACATGAAAACGGTTACTGCAAAGGGACGGTTTAACCTAGAAGAACGAAATTTGGTGAGCCCAGTGGGATTGGTGTACTGATCATTAAATGGAAGTATCATAAATATTGGGAGAAAAAATGTTTGCTGAGATTTCAGGAAACTCGTAGTTTTTTTGGAAGCTTTGCAACCCATTTCAATTAAAGTGATTCTCGTCAGTCTCTGCTTGGGGCTACTTCAATAGGACACCAACCATCGCGATAGAACTTGGAACTACATTATTGTGCCAAGTTTCAAAGAGCTAGCACAAACCGTGTTTGATTTAGAGTTCCAAATATATGTATCCATATAGGAGAAAACAGAGTAAAACCTAAACATGAAAACGGTTACTGCAAAGGAACGGTTTAACCTAGAACAACGAAACTTGGTCAGCCAAGTGGGACTGGTGTACTGATTAGTACCTGAAAGTATCATCAAGTTTGGTTGAAAAAATGTTTGCTGAGATTTCAGGAAACTGAAATCTTTGGAAGCTTGGCAACCCATTTCAATGAAAGAGATTCTCGTCAGTCTCTGCTTGGGGCTACTTCAATAGGACACCAACCATCGCGATAGAACTTGGAACTACATTATTGTGCCAAGTTTCAAAGAGCTAGCACAAACCGTGTTTTGATTTAAAGTTCCAACTACATGTATCCTTATAGGAGAAAACAGAGTGAAACCTAAACATGAAAACGGTTACTGCAATGGAATGGTTTAACCTAGAAGAACGAAATTTGGTGAGCCTAGTGGGACTGGTGTACTGATCATTTCCTGCAAGTATCATCAAGATAGGGTGAAAAAATGTTTGCTGAGATTTCAGGGAAACTCGTAGTTTTTTGGAAGCTTGGCAACCCCTTTCAATGAAAGTGATTCTCGTCAGTTTCTTGCGGCTTCTTCCATAAGACACAAACCATAACCATAGAACTGGGAACTACATTATAGTGCCAAGTTTCAAAGAGCTAGCACAAACCGTGTTTGATTTAGAGTTCCAACTACATGTATCCATATAGGAGAAAACAGAGTGAAACCTAAACATGAAAACGGTTACTGCAAAGGAATGGTTTAACCTAGAAGAACGAAATTTGGTGAGCCAAGTGGGATTGGTGTACTAATCATTAAATGGAAGTATCATCAAGATTGGGTGAAAAAATGTTTGCTGAGATTTCAGGAAACTCGTAGTTTTTTGGAAGCTTGGCAACCCCTTTCAATGAAAGTGATTCTCGTCAGTCTCTGCTTGGGGCTACTTCCATAATACACAAACCATAGCCATAGAACGTGGAACTACATTATTGTGCCAAGTTTCAAAGAGCTACCACAAACCGTGTTTGATTTAGAGTTCCAACTACATGTATCCATATAGGAGAAAACAGAGTGAAACCTAAACATGAAAACGGTTACTGCAAAGGAACGGTTTAACCTAGAAGAACGAAATTTGGTGAGCCGAGTGGGATTGGTGTACTAATCATTAAATGGAAGTATCATCAAGATTGGTTGAAAATATGTTTGCTGAGATTTCAGGAAACTCGTAGTTTTTTGGAAGCTTGGCAACCCCTTTCAATGAAAGTGATTCTCGTCAGTCTCTGCTTGGGGCTACTTCCATAGGACACAAACCATAGACATAGAACTTGGACCTACATTATTGTGCCAAGTTTCAAAGAGCTAGCACAAACCGTGTTTGATTTATAGTTCCAACTACATGTATCCATATAGGAGAAAACAGAGTGAAACCTAAACATGAAAACGGTTACTGCAAAGGAATGGTTTAACCTAGAAGAACGAAACTTGGTCAGCAAAGTGGGACTGGTGTACTGATCAGTACCTGCAAGTATCATCAAGATTGGGTGAAAAAATGTTTGGTGAGATTTCAGGAAACTCGTAGTTTTTTGGAAGCTTGGCAACCCCTTTCAATGAAAGTGATTCTCGTCAGTTTCTTGCGGCTTCTTCCATAAGACACAAACCATAAAGATAGGACTGGGAACTACATTATAGTGCCAAGTTTCAAAGAGCTAGCACAAACCGTGTTTGATTTAGAGTTCCAACTACATGTATCCATATAGGAGAAAACAGAGTGAAACCTAAACATGAAAACGGTTACTGCAAAGGAATGGTTTAACCTAGAAGAACGAAATTTGGTGAGCCAAGTGGGATTGGTGTACTAATCATTAAATGGAAGTATCATCAAGATTGGGTGAAAAAATGTTTGCTGAGATTTCAGGAAACTCGTAGTTTTTTGGAAGCTTGGCAACCCCTTTCAATGAAAGTGATTCTCGTCAGTCTCTGCTTGGGGCTACTTCCATAGGACACAAACCATAGCCATAGAACGTGGAACTACATTATTGTGCCAAGTTTCAAAGAGCTACCACAAACCGTGTTTGATTTAGAGTTCCAACTACATGTATCCATATAGGAGAAAACAGAGTGAAACCTAAACATGAAAACGGTTACTGCAAAGGAACGGTTTAACCTAGAAGAACGAAATTTGGTGAGCCGAGTGGGATTGGTGTACTAATCATTAAATGGAAGTATCATCAAGATTGGTTGAAAATATGTTTGCTGAGATTTCAGGAAACTCGTAGTTTTTTGGAAGCTTGGCAACCCCTTTCAATGAAAGTGATTCTCGTCAGTCTCTGCTTGGGGCTACTTCCATAGGACACAAACCATAGACATAGAACTTGGACCTACATTATTGTGCCAAGTTTCAAAGAGCTAGCACAAACCGTGTTTGATTTATAGTTCCAACTACATGTATCCATATAGGAGAAAACAGAGTGAAACCTAAAACATGAAAACGGTTACTGCAAAGGAATGGTTTAACCTAGAAGAACGAAACTTGGTCAGCAAAGTGGGACTGGTGTACTGATCAGTACCTGCAAGTATCATCAAGATTGGGTGAAAAAATGTTTGGTGAGATTTCAGGAAACTCGTAGTTTTTTGGAAGCTTGGCAACCCCTTTCAATGAAAGTGATTCTCGTCAGTTTCTTGCGGCTTCTTCCATAAGACACAAACCATAAAGATAGGACTGGGAACTACATTATAGTGCCAAGTTTCAAAGAGCTAGCACAAACCGTGTTTGATTTAGAGTTCCAACTACATGTATCCATATAGGAGAAAACAGAGTGAAACCTAAACATGAAAACGGTTACTGCAAAGGAACGGTTTAACCTAGAAGAACGAAATTTGGTGAGCCTAGTGGGATTGGTGTACTAATCATTAAATGGAAGTATCATCAAATTGGGTGAAAAAATGTTTGCTGAGATTTCAGGAAACTCGTAGTTTTTTGGAAGCTTGGCAACCCATTTCAATGAAAGTGATTCTCGTCAGTCTCTGCTTGGGGCTACTTCCATAGGACACAAACCATAGCCATAGAACTTGGAACTACATTATTGTGCCAAGTTTCAAAGAGCTAGCACAAACCGTGTTTGATTTAGAGTTCCAACTACATGTATCCATATAGGAGAAAACAGAGTGAAACCTAAACATGAAAACGGTTACTGCAAAGGAACGGTTTAACCTAGAAGAACGAAATTTGGTGAGCCTAGTGGGATTGGTGTACTAATCATTAAATGGAAGTATCATCAAGATTGGGTGAAAAAACGTTTGCTGAGATTTCAGGAAACTCGTAGTTTTTTGGAAGCTTGGCAACCCCTTTCAATGAAAGTGATTCTCCTCAGTCTCTGCTTGGGGCTACTTCCATAGGACACAAACCATAGCCATAGAACTTGGAAATACATTATTGTGCCAAGTTTCAAAGAGCTAGCACAAACCGTGTTTGATTTAGAGTTCCAACAACATGTATCCATATAGGAGAAAACAGTGAAACCTAAACATGAAAACGGTTACTGCAAAGGAATGGTTTAACCTAGAAGAACGAAACTTGGTCAGCCAAGTGGGACTGGTGTACTGATCAGTACCTGCAAGTATCATCAAGACTGGGTGAAAAAAATGTTTGATGATTTCAGGAAACTCGTAGTTTTTTGGAAGCTTGGCAACCCGTTTCAATGAAAGTGATTCTCGTCAGTCTCTGCTTGGGCTAGTTCCATAGGACACAAATCATAGCCATAGTACTTGGAGCTACTTTATTGTGCCAAGTTTCAAAGAGCTAGCACAAACCGTGTTTAATTTAGAGTTCCAACTACATGTATCCATATAGGAGAAAAAAGAGTGAAACCTAAACATGAAAACGGTTACTGCAAAGGAACGGTTTAAACTAGAAGAACGAAATTTGGTGAGCCCAGTGGGATTGGTGTACTGATCATTAAATGGAAGTATCATAAATATTGGGAGAAAAAATGTTTGCTGAGATTTCAGGAAACTCGTAGTTTTTTGGAAGCTTGGCAACCCCTTTCAATGAAAGTGATTCTCTTCAGTCTCTGCTTGGGGCTACTTCCATAGGACACCAACCATCGCGATAGAACGTGGAACTACATTATTGTGCCAAGTTTCAAAGAGCTAGCACAATCCGTGTTTGATTTAAAGTTCCAACTACATGTATCCATATAGGAGAAAACAGAGTGAAACCTAAACATGAAAACGGTTACTGCAATGGAACGGTTTAACCTAGAAGAACGAAACTTGGTGAGCCTAGTGGGATTGGTGTACTAATCATTAAATGGAAGTATCATCAAAGATTGGGTGAAAAAATGTTTGCTGAGATTTCAGGAAACTCGTAGTTTTTTGGAAGCTTGGCAACCCCTTTCAATGAAAGTGATTCTCGTCAGTCTCTGCTTGGGGCTACTTCCATAGGACACAAACCATAGCCATAGAACTTGGAACTACATTATTGTGCCAAGTTTCAAAGAGCTACCACAAACCGTGTTTGATTTAGAGTTCCAACTACATGTATCCATATAGGAGAAAACAGAGTGAAACCTAAACATGAAAACGGTTACTGCAAAGGAACGGTTTAACCCTAGAAGAACGAAATTTGGTGAGCCTAGTGGGATTGGTGTACTAATCATTAAATGGAAGTATCATCAAGATTGGGTGAAAAAAATGTTTGCTGAGATTTCAGGAAACTCGTAGTTTTTTGGAAGCTTGGCAACCCCTTTCAATGAAAGTGATTCTCGTCAGTCTCT